>NW_007733931.1:48607-49053 GCF_000696425.1 Galeopterus variegatus
CTGGAGATTTTGTTGATATTAGCTATCTTTGCTGTAGCTCATTCATTCATTTATTCATGATTTTTTTTTTTTTTTAGTGCATTGGTTTTAACATCTACACTATAATAAACAGAGGTATATTCTTGTCATCTTGGAAAGAAAACTAGGGAGGACATATAAATGTAATACCATGTCTTCCTTGCCCTGATATCTGCTACTTTTCCATAAGTATGTGGAGACCAATTGAGAGAAATTCAGTTTTTGCCTTTAGAGAAGTTAGAACATGCTGTTAATTAATGTAACCCCAAGGTCATGCTATACCCACTTTTCCAGAGAGAAAAGGGTGAGTGGTATTAAAGGTCAAACAGATTTTACAACATCAGCTACACAACTAGAAAGTTATTTTAGGAAGAATTATCATTTTAGAACCACTATGTAGGGACTAGTAGTAGTCTGTACACAGCAAC
>NW_007733931.1:49394-50230 GCF_000696425.1 Galeopterus variegatus
AGTAACATACAAAAGTAAATGTGTATATATGTATATATACATATATATGTGTATACATATATACACATATGTGCAAACACATGCAAACAAATACAATATTTATATTAATCATATAACTTTTATAAATTGTTTTTAGAATAGACAACCAAAAAGGTGTTCTAAGTTTATATATCCAAAAGAAATCTGAAAGGCCAATTGTCTTACAAAGAAAAATCATTAGTGGAACTAGCCTTCAATAAAATAAATGAGAATACTTCATTTCTTCTAAAATGGCAGATTATTTAGTAACATTTGACAACATTCATGAATTCAGTGGTCTCAATAGGAATATATTAACATATATATTCATGGATAGCAGTCTATCCATAATATTAAATATTAAATGAACATATATTTTAATCCAAAAATGTAATTTTATATTTATATACAAAAAGTAACACTAACAATAATGTTTGCATTATTTTGTAAGTAATAAAAGGATAAATTTATAACATGCTTAAATTAAGATGAATAATACAAACTGTTTTTTGTAGTCACATATGTTTGGAAAATCTTCTAATTCATAAAGTTGAAACTGAGACATTTTTGTTATTTGTCTTTTTAATGCATTAATGCAAAAGTTTCAAGGAATACCTGAAAAAATTTTTACTGTTATGTTAACAATGTAAATTTCTTGGAGTTATAAAAATGACATTTAAGTTTTTAATTTT
Source organism: Galeopterus variegatus (assembly GCF_000696425.1). NCBI lineage: Eukaryota > Metazoa > Chordata > Mammalia > Dermoptera > Cynocephalidae > Galeopterus > Galeopterus variegatus. Next base: position 50,105 of record NW_007733931.1, read on the forward strand.
TTACTGTGTTTTTTAAATAAAAATGGATTGTCTTTTCAATAATGAAAACATTAACCTAGGGCCGGCCTGGTGGCGCACTGCGCTAGTGCGCTGCTTGGGAAGTGCGGAGGCGCTCCCGCCGAGGGT
>NW_007733931.1:50708-52326 GCF_000696425.1 Galeopterus variegatus
ACAAAGTTAGTAAATATTTGGCTTTGTTCTTTATATTCTTAGTAATTATGCACGGAAAATGAAAATAAAATATTATTAAATGTGTTATTTTATTATTCTAATTTATGACAGCATGATCATCTAAATCATTTCATATGTAGCAAATGTTTATTGTGGCCTGTCTCACACCCTTTTTGGCTCATCTTTGATTTCGGCTGCAATTTTGGTGGACAGTACTATGCATGGTGACTACACCCCATATCAAGAACCAGCTGCAGTACATCTTTCTAATTTTCTGCTTCAAACCTTTCACCAAATTAACAGCAGGAGAAGGCACACTCATGCAACCTAGAACTGTAGGCTCGATAACACACCCATAATCGATCCTCAACCATAATGTGGCAGAAGTTGATAATAAACATCCTAGTCTCGTGTCCTTCAGCAGGAATATTCTCAGGAGGCATTTCACACAGTTTCTTAGAGGACCCCAGTGTGACTGCCAGCCATTGCCACATAATTAGCTGAATAACCCAACATTTACATTACACCATTCTCCTTCTCCTTGTCCTTTATTTCTATTTCTTAGGATCACCTTTCAAATAAATGAACTTGATTCAAATTCTTGTCAGTGTTTCAGTTTTTGGCTAAACTCAAACCAAGATACTTAGTTCTGGAAATAGATCTAAATAGCAAATCCTTAGGAAGGTATTCCACCCTTGGTTATTCATCAGACTGATGTGGTTATTCATCAATTGTTGTGGACATGTGGGTTGCTGACAACACTTAATGTGTGACAAGATCATAACTAGTAAGAATCTCACCTTCTATGGATTAAGCTCAAGTACAACAGAAACCATTAGATTCAGCAATAAATCGAGCACATGATTACAAAGATTCAATAGTAGTATAAGAATCATGACATTTGCTGGGCTTGAAAAATAGAATGGCATACTTACCTCAGGCAAGTATCTCCTCAGAGTACACTGAAATCCTCCATACTGACAATTTAAAAGGGCCTCATCTTCTAAGACAGCAGGACAAATAGTGTTAGAAATTAGGGCCAAGAATAATCATCAGAATAGTGTAAGTGAAGAGGACACTAAATGCACAACCAAGACTGAGAGGTCTCCTATTCTAGAATCAGGGCACTAATAGGGAAGGAGGGGGATCCTAATATCTGGGATAAGAAATCTTCCTGGATGCTCTGGACAATCTTATAGCCCCAGATTCTTAAACCTCTGGTTCAGCAGAAACAGCTTTTTCCTTCTTGCAGGAGGAAGCAGCATCTCCTTGCCTGGACACAGTGCAAAGACCTTGCCGATGTGGTAGCTGTCCTCAGTAGATGGTAGTTGTTCTTCTCGATGTCTTCTCCAGCTTATCTTCACTACATCCAGACCAATAACTGCAGCCAGACCTCAGTATAAACTACAGAGAGAAGTCTGTTCCCTAGTGTTGGGAGAAAATAGTTTACTTTCTGCAAGAGATCCTAGACCAAGGATAACATAAGAACAATGGAAAACAAATGAGAATGTTACAGGGCACGTGTCTGGCTGCCTTCCCCCTTTCAAAAGCAAACCACTCAAAAGTTAAATTTTGGTGAAAAGGGGAGTTATTCAGGAATACAGATGACTTGAGAAGA
>NW_007733931.1:52578-55757 GCF_000696425.1 Galeopterus variegatus
CTCAAAAGTTAAATTTTGGTGAAAAGGGGAGTTATTCAGGAATACAGATGACTTGAGAAGAGATGTTAGGCTAACCCATTTATCTGATAAACATGAAGGAGAATGGCCAAACTAAAGTTATCTCCGAGACTGAGATCTACTCACCATGAAATGGGCAGGCATTTAGGAAATGACATTACTTTTACAAACAGGAAAGAAAGAAAAGTTAGTAAAAACTAGGCCCATTTTCATGGTTAAGCAGTTACAATTTATAAGTCAATGCCATTTGAAGACTTCTACATTGAGTTTCATCAGATCAAGATGCCTGGTTCTTAGTGTGGCTTTGCTGCCCATTCTGATGTTTATGTCCTATGATGTCCTATGATGTCCTATGATGTCCTATGATGTCCTATGATGATGTCCATCCATAGCTATGATGATGAAAAATTAAAATCCTTACTCATTTCCAGGTCTGAGTCAAATTAAAAACCTGTAGCCTATATATCGAAGGGGAGATCCTCATAGACTTGTACAGTCTACAGTGGTCATGATCATCCAGATCAGGGATTAGCAAAATATAGCTCATGGGCCATATCTAGGTTGTATTCTTATCTTTGTGTCCTAACAATATGTTTTACATTGTAAAGGATCATAAAAAGGATCCTTCTTTCAAAAAGACCCTGAAATACCATTATACCACCACCATATAAATATTCTTTCAGTTCATTCCTAAAGAGATCTACGACCACTTATATTTGTATACTGGTGAAAATTTAATACCCAGGGCATTTGATGACTATCGGTATAGGGTCTTGATATTAAGGTGCACTATTACATCCTCATATTTAGAGTGTGGAGGCTTATGGATGTAAGATACAAATGGTGTCCTAGCCCAGGAATTCTCTTACAGTTTATTCAGTATTTCTGAGTTCCCAACTGATGATCACTTTTCTAGTCCTCACATACTTAATTTTGATAGACATAGTAATAACTAACAGAACCCTTATAATTGATCACTGATGTAAGGAAGTATAACCAGGAAAAGAAATTATAATCAATTTCATATTCAGAGATCACCCTGCTTAACTAGAAAAAAAGCAAAGATGATGATTCCCATCATGTCTTCATTCAAAATCGGATAGATCAAGTTAAAAGACATAGACTACTCTAAACTTAACTGATGAGTTAAACTATGTCAGTTTACTTGCCACTCATAGCGTTTTTACTAGCACTAACCAACACAATATCCAAAAGTCAATATGTGGCAACTGGTCAGGCAAACATATCCTTTTGATCCTCATCAGTAAAAAAAGATCAAAAACACGTGAAAGAACAGCATGATACTTTACTGTCTTCCCTAGGGTTATGTTAATTTTACTTCTGTTACTATAATTGTACAGTCTCCGGGGATCATTATCATCTAGATTAAGGATTAGCAAAAATATTTTTTACATTGTAAAGGATCATAAAAACAAAACAAACACACAAAAAGGCAATATAAATATTTTTGTCTTGCAAAACCTAAATATTCATAGTCTGGTCAATTATAGACAAAGTTTGCCAACCTCCATTGTAGAAACTTGCTGTGGATGAAATGTTCCCCCAAAACTCATTGACACTTGACCCCCATTGTAACAGTGCTAAAAGGGTGAGATATCTGATTATGGTATTTGAAAGGGGTGGACTTCAAGAGGTAACTAGATTGTGAGGACTACACCCTCTTGAATAAATTGATGCATTGATGGAGTAATGAGCATGGTTCTGATGGTTTTAAAAGAAGAGCAGGTGAGATATTATCTCTCTCTTGCTCAACCCATTCTCACCATGTGATAGCCTGAGTTGCTGTAGAGAGCCACCCCACTAGGAAGAAAGCCCTCACCAGATGTTCTCCTTGGACTGTGGACTTCCCAGCCTCCAAAACTGTAAGAAATAAATGTCATTTTCTTTATAAATTACCTACTTTCAGATATTATGTTATAAACAACAGAAACAAACAAATACGATACTCTAGCAGAATCTCTATCTGATTATAATAATAAATGCACATGTAATTTCATTTGTACTAGGAAGAGTTCTAAAATCTTTAGATATATTAACTCACTGAATGCTCACAACAATCCATTAAGATGAGTTTTATTACTATCCTTACTTTACAGATGATATACTTTAAAAGGCTCAGATTAGTTATGTGACTTAAGGTCATACAGTTAGTAAGTGCTAGAGCAGGATACAAACCTAGGCCTGTGCCCTTTACCTTATGGCCCTTCTATGATTGAAAACATTTATTAGGTGCTTAATATACATATGGTCAAGTAAAACTTATGAAACAACCAAAAAAAAAAAAAACACGTAAATTTAGAAAAAAAAAAAAAAACACGTAAATTTAGAAAAAAAAAAAAAAACACGTAAATTTAGAAAAAAAAAAAAAAACACGTAAATTTAGAAAAAAAAAAAAAAACCACGTAATTTCAGAAAAAAAATAAAACACAAATTTACTATAAAATGATTTAAGCAAATTAATGCAAGCATGAAGTTTTTGAGTAAAGCAGTTTTCATATAAATGTTTCTAATATGAAAATACACATTAAAATGCATGAAAGATGGGAATGGGGGAGAGAAAGCAATTTTTTTTTACTCAACCAGCAATATCATAATCTATGGTTTTATTTGGTGTGATGATTTGAGTGAAAATTGGCTTAATCTCTGTCGCTGCATCTCTAGACTAAGAATGAATTAGATGTCTACATAATAATTCCTTGTACAGTAATATATTGCTGTATTAATGCGGGAGAAAAACATTCTATGACCATAAATATGGATTTCTTTAGTTAAAAGGCATAATTTGTATTGTAAAGTCAATAATTAGTTAAAATATTTAGGATCATTGCTAACTGGAAATCCTTGTCTCCTTGTAAGTGTAAAAAACAATGTCCAAGGCCCTTGTATTTCTCTAATCTGCTGCAATGTTTGAAAGCATTCATTCTCCTCAGTTAGGAAAATTATATGTCAGAAACCCCATTCACAACAACTGAGAATGACAATTTATTTGCTTTTTATAACAAATTTCAGTTTTTGTTTGGTGTTTTGTTTGTTTTCTTCTTCTTCTTCTTCTTCTTTTTTTTGCAGGGGAGAGTGTTTTAACGTATAATCCCTGTGATATTCTAATCTGAGTTTAATTTTGTAAGTGATTTTAGAAGCTT
>NW_007733931.1:56157-63866 GCF_000696425.1 Galeopterus variegatus
TATATGGATTTCTTTAGTTAAAAGGCATAATTTGTATTGTAAAGTCAATAATTAGTTAAAATATTTAGGATCATTGCTAACTGGAAATCCTTGTCTCCTTGTAAGTGTAAAAAACAATGTCCAAGGCCCTTGTATTTCTCTAATCTGCTGCAATGTTTGAAAGCATTCATTCTCCTCAGTTAGGAAAATTATATGTCAGAAACCCCATTCACAACAACTGAGAATTGCAATTTATTTGCTTTTTATAACAAATTTCAGTTTTTGTTTGGTGTTTTGTTTGTTTTCTTCTTCTTCTTCTTCTTCTTTTTTTTTTTTTGCAGGGGAGAGTGTTTCAACGTATAATCCCTGTGATATTCTAATCTGAGTTTAATTTTGTAAGTGATTTTAGAAGCTTTATGAAAATACACATGTGATAAACCCTAACTTAACAAAAATACCATAATATAAATTGAATTCCAATTTTGAAGAAAATGAAAAAGCCTGCAAGTGAAATATATTGGTACAAATAGCAGATGAAACTACCGATTACAAAACTGCCAAATTAGGAGTCAACTAATAAATATATGCAACTTCAGGCAGTGCTGAAACTTGGCAACTGTTTATTCACTAGAATCATGATGATCCCTTATTTGGGAGCTAGAATGTCTCCAGTTTTGTGCTGCTGCCATTAATGCAAGTCAATTTGTTTTTTCCCCCATCAGTTCCTCGATCCCTTTCTTACACAGGTTTTTATACATCCTCTGATTTTTCATCACACATAGTTCTTGAAATATTATTTTATGTCTATGGTCTTTATTTTCCCTCTTTATGTGGCTCTACCTCTAAACCTTCCAAGGTGTTTTAAGATATAGCGTGGTTCTTTACATTACAATTTTTATTATCATTTGCTTTAGAAAATCTTCTTTGGAGTCAAAATCTCATAATATATATTTTTAATAGCTTAAATTCATTGTAGGCTTTATTTTAATACACTATGAGGGAAGGAGAATAGTAGAGCATAGTTATGCACAAAGGAACATTTTTTATGAACCATCCAGGAGAGCTCTGAAGAACGCTTGCCAATCCGAAGCATTATTTTCCTTGAAGGCAAAAGTCTTTAAAACACACAAAAAATTAAAAAATAAAAATAAAATGTCTTATGGACAATAAAAATTTAAAATGTGTGTGCCCAGCCCTAGCAAGCTTTCTCTGCTCAAATGTGGCATTGAAATTAGCGAAATCATCAAACGGCACACTTGAGGGTCAAAGAGAACCAAAGATAAGCAGAATGTTTAGATGCTGGAGTACTAGTAGGCTTCGGCACACTTAAAACTCTTGAGACATGCTATAATTTCAATTTGTGACAATAAGGTTTAGAGTTAAATCTAGATTGATCATATAAAAATAACATAAAAGGTTAGGTTTAATACTCATTTTGACTACAAATGTTTTCTTTTTATCCATAGACTTAGTGCCTATTAATTCCTCTGAAATGTCTCCATATAATGGTTGATATTAGTGTACTCTCTCTTATGTCTGCATTTATACCAGAACAATTAAACAATGTGACTAGCATACAAGAAATGGTTGCTAGTATTATTAAATTATTTTTGTATTAAGTGTTCCTATGAACACTTCTGAAATTTCTTCATAAAAGAAAAGAAACAAACAAAAGCATGAATTTGTGCTTTTTTGTGTGATTTTGTAGTTAAGAAATCTCACTGAAAGCAGCACAATAAATCAGAATTATCGACACATTTTTCTGACACTGTAGGAAACAGAACCAAGTATCAACAATGTAGCAACTTAATAAGTGCTGTGTGACCATAATAATTCACTTATATTTCATATTTTATTGGAAATGTGTTGTGTGTGATCATCATGTGATGTTAGATTTCATTCCTGAGGAAACACTTTAGTTTTAGTGTTTTTTTTTTTCCCCTTCATAGCATGGTTTTCTATTTTTTATTATTGCAGTTTTTAAGCTAATGTTTTCCTTCCTGCCTGAAATCCTGAAGCAAATGCACTGGCATACAAACCTTATTAAATTGCACATCTCTCTTAATCACAGACCTAACAATTTTGCTGACATGCCGTCTTCTCAGGGGCATATATTATTCTTAGATATTTTAAAGAAGTAGTTTTCACTAGCAGTGTTTGCTTTTACATTTTTTTCAAATACAAAGTATAGATGGCTGATAAGTGTCAGAACAAAAACCCATGTCATCAGCACTAGAATTTAATGCTCTATTTCAAAAGAGCCAGAGGAAAAAGCAAGATAAATAATCCTAGTTCTGCGTGTCCTTTGTTGTTAAACTACTCCAGTTCAAATAAGCAATTGTGTTGTTTTGTGTTCTTATTTGACAGTTGTCGGTATAAGAAATTCTGGGAGCATCATCCACATGCTAGTATTTAATTCTACTCTGGGAGTTTAGAGGACTTGCAAATAGTTTATTGAGAATTAACATTGGGAACTTTCACCCATCTCAATGAAAATTGAGTGCCTCAATTCTTGAAGTGCCAAAACCCTTCAGAGGATAAAGGGACAATGATATCTCTATGGTTGGTGCCAAGACACAGCAAGTTTGAACTTCTGATTTAGCTAGATAGTGTTCAGTTGAAGATAACTTTATTTCTTACTATGAGTCTTGAGCTATGTCTGTAACATATGCACAGAGTCTTAAGTACATGCTGCTATTAGGTTGTTCAAGGGATGATTTAGCATTTACGAATTATTTCGGCATTTTTTGGTTTTCCATTGCATTCTCTCTCTCTCTCTCTCTCTCTCTCTCTCTCTACTACTGTCACATCCATTAGCAGTTGAGTATGAGCATTTTGAAAGGAGATGGATAACGAGGTAGATTCTTCCCAGAAAGCAGTGTTCTGGTAGGAGCTTGGGGGAGAGCAGACTCACTACTGCTGCAGTGAACTGAGTAGGTTTACTTCTACATGTGCCACTGCTATTGAACTCTATCACAATATATGCTAACTCTGAAAGCTTACCAAAATGAGATTAAATATTTATGTGCTGACTATATGACATTAGGGACATTGAATCTAAACTGTTAAATATTCAAGTACCTGGAGTGTTTAGCACAAGGACATATTATGGTTTTTATTACACATTACCTATAAGAGAGATTCTTTAAAAAAGTGAAAAACCTCTGCGAAAAATATTATGTGAATGAGTACATGAAGTGGAGTGTTTTGTACATAAAATATGGTGTTAATATCTTTTTCTACATATTAAGATTTTTGAATAATAAAAATGTGGAGCACTTATTGTACATATTGCTTTTCTAAATTGGGTTAAATGTACTATTCATATGCACTAGAAAGAAGTACAATTTTCATACCTATCCCACAGCCCACTTACATACACTCTTATATGTGCACATGAACACACATGTTGCTCTGCCTCCCATGCATTTGTCAGCCCTTTTCCCCTGCGTGACAGAGCTGCCAAGGATTACTCAAAGCTCATCTCTTCTGAGCAGTGAGAAGTCCCCAAAAGGGGTTAATCTCCTGGAACCCTCAAGATAGAGGCATTCCTTCCATTTGGGAAATTAACCTCAAATTGGGGTACTCTTCTCACATTTATTCTGCAGATCAGGAAGTTTCAGGAAGAGAACGTAGGTGGGGATTTTGCTAAGTATAGTTTAACAATTTTAACAATAGAAGCTGGTAACATTCAGTGAGAAAGGGAAGGTGACATTCCATAATGCAATTTTCAAGAAGTTAAGTTGATCCACCAACAAAAGCCTGATTCTAGCAAACATTCTCTTCTTACAGCAATTTCCCATTATCTTTACATATCAATCAGTAACCTGTCTGTCCTTGAACCAGCAACCTTGCTGGGTTGTAGTTCTTTATCTTACAATAGAGACTATGTAGCCTGGGGAAAATTTCCTGTCCTTTGCAAGGACAGTATTTGAAACTGCAAGACTTTGGAAAACCAGGCCCTGTGATGTACATTGGCTTTATGCATACTCCACACACACATATGCATATCATCTGAAGTGTCCATTTGAGTGCCATTTTAGAATAATTCCAGTGTATTTCTCAACATGTCCAGAAACATATATCCAGAAAATTAGTTTGATGTGTTAACTGGAACTCTTTATTTCTCAGTGTTTGGATCATATTGGAAAAAAAAAATTCTTTTTTCTCAAATTACTCAGTTATTTTGGGGTTTGTCTTTGAATCCTTCTCTGTGGGACGTGAAAAAATTCACTGAACCATTCTTATGTTCAGTTCTCTCATATTAAAACTAGGGTAACATTAGCATCCCCATAATTAAAATTAAATGTCCTATTTCATGGAAGTATCCATTGCAGAGCCTGGTATGTATTAAGTCACAGATAAACACCTTTTCCTATCCCTGACTTCAAAACTGGTTATAAATAATATGTATTATAAGTTAAGGGCATTAAGAGAAATACGTTTCTCAATATATTGTTGAATATTTTAATATTATTTTATGTATAGTACTAATTCAAAGTCTAGATGTAGAAAACTTATGTTCTTCCTCTATCTGCCTCTTGGAAATTTTTTATACTAGCCCTGCCTAACCTCCCCCCTACCACCCCATATAGTAGCCAGAGAGGTCTTATTAAACAAACTAACTGATCAAGTCTTACTCCTGAGAATTGTACAATGGTTTACCATTGCTCTTAGAATAAGGATTAATGATCTTGTGATGACAAGACTTTGTATGATTAGTCCCTAACTGGCCAGACTTGATGTATACAAAACACACTCTTGATAACTGTGTTCCCCTTTGACTAGACTTGTCTATTCTTCTAAGATATAATTTCCTTTGCTTCCATGTTCATCTTGCCTGTAATGATCCTTTCTCTTTGCTGCCTGGTTATTGTTTACTTATAAGTTTTGCTGCTGTAAAAAATTTCCACAAACTAAGTGGCTTAAAGCAATGAAAAGTTATTGTCTTAGAATTCTGTAGGCCATGAACCCTATGCAGGGCTCACTAGGCTAACATCAAGGTGTGGGCAGGCTGCATTCCTCCTGGAGGTTCTAGGGGAGAATGTTTCTTTGCCTTCTCCAGCTTCTAGAGGCCACCTACATTCCTTGCCCTGTGGCCTTTTGCTCCATCTTCAAAGCCAGCAACAGCCAGTTGACTTACCCTTATGTTTTGAATTTCTCCTAATTCTTCTCCCATATTAAGTCTCTGACTCAGCTGAGAAAGGTGCTCAGCTTTTACAAACCTGTGTGATTATATTAGGCCCAGCAAAGAACTTTAGTTCTAATCCAGGAAAAATTTTCCATCTCAAAGTTCGAAACTCTAATCTCATCTGAAAAATCCCCTTTGCCACGTAAAGTAACACATTCACAGATTCCAGGAATTAGGACCTAGACATCTCTGGGGAGATTTATTTTGCCTACTATATTCATTTGTCAAACTTGGAATAAATCACAATGTTTCATGATGACTTTATTGCAGGCTAGTTAAGTCTCTGAGTTACAAACTTTCATAGTGCTCCTTTTTGCTCATTTTTGACATTTATCACAATTCTAACTGAATGATTAAGTATATATCACTTTTATAATATAAGTTTAAAATGAGCAGATATTAAGTTTATCTTTTATTTTGCTACAAATCGAGTCTACCATTCTTATTCACACCTGGTGTCAAATATTACAAAGTTAGCAAATTTATTTTGTTTTTAACCTTCCAAATCTAGCAGGGTCATTACTGAAAGTATCTAACAATTGGTAGATATGGGCACCAGCTAATCAGAACTGTTTGTGGTAGTGATGAGCACGGATTGCAGGGCCCTTGCTGTACTGCACATGAACTCTGTAGTTGCTCCCTAGTGAAGAGGTCCTGGCAGTGGCAGGGGTGTCAAGATAGTAGGGAGTAATTACAGAGCTCGTAACACCAGCTATTTACCAATTAGCATGAGATTAGCTTAGTGTTTTTATAACCAAGACAGTTCTAACAGAATATCTCTGATCTTCAGTTTTCTCACACATAAAAAACAAATACTAATTTTCTTCATTACTTTTTAGATAAGTTTTATCATGGAAATGTGCCTTACGAACAGGATAAGTGCGTGCATTTAATGTTTTTCTAAGAAATAGTTTTAGAATCTTGTAATTGTGTTTACTGCACATTAATTTTTAGCTAATTTTGTGCAGCAGCTAAATTATTGTACTGGTGTAGAATATCAGGGTGCTAAAAACTGTGTTACCTACTCTTAGTGAATAAATGTACAGTATAGGCATGTATTGAAACAATGTACTGTAGTCCACAAATATGTACAAGTAAATGTTCAAATAAAAAGAATAACTATGATTTAATGTGCTTTAATAAATTTCATATATCCAACCCAATATTTATTAATAATTTCTAGAGAAATTTAATATGATGCTATTACCAGCAAAATTAAATCATAATGTGTGTAGTTGAGAAATATTTTATTTAATTTCAGTTTTTAAATTTTTTCTATTTTTCAACAGTTTATGTCAAGAGATGAATATTTTTAGAACAATTTAATGAGAATATTTTAGCCAAATAAATTTTGATAGCATTCTTAAGAGGTAAGATCTTTAAATTGAGTAGTATTTACATTTTAGAATAACAGGGTAATGATTTACAAAAATTAGATTGGCCATATGATCATATTGCATTTGAGAAACTAAATGTCAAAAACTCTTTGGGTTATTTCACATCTTTTCTGTTAATTCATTATATTGTGCTGAAGATTTTGTCTATTGTCTAGTATTTACTTTCAGAACTCCTTGAAACCTTATGTATTCAAAATTTTCCTGTTATGAATATTATATTTGTTCATTATTGAAACTTTAGACAAGAAAGAAAAATGGAAGAAACAGATACATATAGTTCTATTAGTACTTTATGTTTTTTTAAAAAACATTTGATGTTTATTTCCAGTGTTATAGAATATACTACATTAATAGTTACCTCATTGTGTGATTGTTACAAACTGAATGTTTGTGTCCCCCCCACATTCATATGTTGAAATCCTACTCCTAGACGTGATGGTATTAAGAGGTGAGGCCTTTGGGAGGTAACTAAGTCATGAGAAGAGAATCCTCATGAATGGGATTAGTGCCCTTATAAAGGAAACATCAGACAGCTTTCTAGCCTGTGTTCTGCTATGTGAGGACACAGCGAGAAGACGACCATCTGTGAACAAGGAAATGGGCCCTCATCAAACTCCTGTCTGCTGACACCTTTATCTTGGACTTCTAGTCTACCAAACAGTGAGAAAAAAAAATTACAGTTTCAGACACCCAATCTATGGTACTTTTGTTATAGCAACCTTAACGGACTAAGATGGTGTTAAAACATGTGATTTAACTTTGAGATATATATATATATATATATATATATATAATGTAATATATATATATTACATTAAGCAGTTATTGGTGTTTTAAAGAGCATTTATTTAATTATTAATCAGGTATAATATTTTCTCAACTTTTCTGTTTACTGTCTGTAATTCCTATTACATAGATTGTCTGCTCATGTCTTTGTCTTTTTGTCTGTTGGAATGGCAGTGAAACAAGAGTTTTGAATTGGTTGTATGATTCTGATCAGGATAAAAAATTTCATCATCTTGATTAATTGACCAAACATGAGACACATACGATTGTGCAGCATGAAGTAACTGTAGTTATTTTTGCCAAAAAATTATAGCTACTAGTACTCTTATCAACACCTCTTTGGTCACAATACTCAT
>NW_007733931.1:64507-72889 GCF_000696425.1 Galeopterus variegatus
GCTGGGAAATCCAAAGTCCATCTGGTGGTGGCAGCAGTGACTCAAGGGTCTCTCATTGCAAGATGGTAAAAGCAGAGACAGCAGAGAGACTCTCCTCTTCTTTTAAAACTCTCAAAACTATGCTCCTGACCACCATTTTTAATCCACTCACTACTGCATGGTCCTACAGTCCAATCACCTATTCAAGGTGCCACCTTTCAATTACCATAATAGGATTTCCCACCCTCTTAACAGTCACAGTGGGGGCTAAGTTTCTAATCCCTGAAACTTGGAGGACACAATTCAAATGTCAATGAGTTTTGGAGGACATAATTCCATCCACTACAATATGCAATGGGGAAAGGACAGCCTCTTCAATAAATGGTGCTGGGAAAACCAGATATCCATCCACATGTAAAAGACAGAAATTAGACCATTATCTCTAACCATACACAAAAATCAACTTAAAATAGATTAAAGACCTAAACTGAAGACCACAAGCTATGAAACTACTAGGAGAAAAAAACGGGAAACACTACATGAAATGGGAGTGGGCAGTGCTTTTCTAGACAAGACCACAAAGGCACAGGAAACTAAAGCAAAAATAGGCAAATGGGACTATATGAAACTAAAAATCTTCTGCACAGCAAGGGACAGAATCAACAACGTGAAGAGACAACTACAGAACAGGAGAAAGTGTTTGCAAATTACACATCAGACAGGTGGCTAATATCCAGAATATATAGGGAACTCAACAGCAAAAAACCAAATAACCCAATTAAAAAATGGGCAAAGTACCTCAACAGATATTTCTCAAAAGACAACACACAAATGGCCAAAAGGCACATGAAAAAATGCTCAACATCATTAATCATTAGGGAAATGTAAATTAAAACCACAGTGAGATATCATCTCCAGTGAGAATGGCTGTTATAAAAAAAAAATAAATAACAAGTGCTGGTGAAGATTCGGAGAAAAGGAAACTCTCCTACGTTGTTGGTTGGGAATGTAAATTGGTACGGCCATTGTGGAAAACAGTATGGAGGTTCTTAAGAGAAGTAAAAATTGAACTACTCTATGACCCAGCAATCCCACTACTGAGTATATATACCCAAAGGAAATGAAATCAATATATCGAAGAGACACCTGTACTGTCATGTTCATTGCAACACTATACACAATAGCCAAGAGATGGAATCAACTTAATGCCTATCAATGGATGAATGGATAAAAAATCCTGTGGTATATATACACAATGGAACATTATTCAGCTATAAAAAAAAAATGAGAACTGGAAACCATCATGTTACATGAAGTAAGTCAGGCACAGAAGGACAAATATGGTATAATCTGATTCATATGTGAAATCTAAAAAAAAAGTGGTTCTCATAGAAGTAGAGAGTAGAATAATAGTTACCAGAGGCTGGGAGAGGAGGGGAGTGGAGGGAGGAGAACTAGTGGACTAGCAGGCACAAAGCTATGCTATCTACCCTTCTACTCTAAGTGAATCATTGTGCAGTATATGCATGTATAGAACCAACACTGTAACCCTCCAATATGTACAAGTAAATGTCAAAATTTAAAAGAATTTACAACACTGTAACCCTCAAATATGTACAAGTAAATGTCAAAATTTAAAAGAATTTTTTAAAAATAAAATAAATAAAATGAACTTTTAAAATTTCTGACTGACTGTCTTACTGGAACTCTAATGAATAGAGTCTTGGTGGACTTTTAATCCAACACTGTAACCCTCCAATATGTACAAGTAAATGTCAAAATTTAAAAGAATTTTTTTAAAATAAAATAAATAAAATGAACTTTAAAAATTTCTGACTGACTGTCTTACTGGAACTCTAATGAATAGAGTCTTGGTGGACTTTTAATTTCCTCATTTATTTGCATGAGTTTAATATAGCAAAAATAATAATATTTTCTAATTGTATTTGCTAATTATATCTATCCCACTACACCCCACCCCTCACACACATGTTTCATTTGCCTTTAGGGCTCATTGAAATGACTTATTAGAAGGCAGCCTTTGCTTCCTTGAGAAGAATCCTATCAAAAGAACCCAGAAGGACCATATCTGGGTGACAAGATGTGTGTGTAGAAAGAGCACAGATCCAGAATCCATGAGTCCTGTGGTTAATTATGAATCTGTTTCTGCTTTGTGTTCAAAGAAAAAAAAGTCATACAAGTTTTCTGCAACTCAATTTTCTAAATTAACAAATGAGGCTGTTGCTTTAGTTCTTTTTTTTTTTTTTTTTTTTTGTCTTTTTTCCGTGTCTGGCAACAGATCGCAACCCTCAGTGTTGCCCCCACACCGGACCGGGACCGGCAACAGGATCGCAGCCCTCGGTGTTGCTCCCGCGCTTTGCTCAGCCAGTGAGCGGGAACTGGTCTGTATGTGGGATCCGAACCCTCGGCGGGAGCACTATAGCAGTGCACCACCGGGCCGGCCCGTTGCTTTAGTTCTGATGTATGTAACTGTTTCCAGATCCAAGAATGGACATTTGCTGGTAGAATGGAATGTACCCATTTTTTGAAAACAGAGTTTTAATTTCATTTGTTTACATTGCTTTTGAGTGAAATCTCTTTTTTTTTTTTTTTAGTAATAGATTACAGTACTTAAGGATAAAGTGTTTGAATAAACTCTGAAGTGTATGGTCTCAGGGTCCTTTGAGTTCTACGGTCTTATAAGTTGTATAAGCCTTATATATTGAGTACCAACCAATAAGCAGTAATAGATTACAGTACTTAAGGATAAAGTGTTTGAATAAACTCTGAAGTGTATGGTCTCAGGGTTCTTTGAGTTCTACGGTCTTATAAGTTGTATAAGCCTTATATATTGAGTACCAACCAATAAGCTCATCATCAATATTTTGGAACTTCTTTAGGTTGGCAAATATTAAAGTTTCCAGGCAAAGATTGATTAATTTTTTCAAGTGATATATCCCATTCAGTTCTGGTAATGAGTGGTTTCAAACACTTTCGTGTTTACTTATTCTGTGGTATAAACAGAAATAGTCCTAAATGGGTATGTTATGATTGCTTCGTCTATGTGCGAACTGAAATTCCTCATGTGATCTAAATGCAGCATGAAACTTTGTTTTTCGTCTATAAATTTCTGATGAAATATAAGAGGAGTAAGTGTAGTCCTTTTTTCTTAGTTTACATCTTTTTAAAACATACTTTAAAACTTTAATGTTTAAGAATGGTCATTCTCCACTATATGTCTTTTAAGTAGTACCTGATACTCATGGAAATGGGCCTGCCCAATTTCTTGCTGGATGGTACACTTTTTGAATAGTACTATTTTGTGCCATTTTCATGAATACTGCAATAGGCATGATTACCTTTATGGCTAGAAAACAGTTTCAAAGCTTGATTTCCTGGCTTTTATTATTTATTTTGTCAACCCACATGCATTTTTATTTCATTTGAAATCTTTAACAAAGCATTCTATTTCCTTATACATTATTTCGTTGTGGTAAAATCATGCAATATGAGTTTTACTCTCCTAACAGATATTTAAGTTCACAATACAGTACTTTATAGACACAAGGTTGTGCAGCAGATTCTTAGAACTTATTCACTCTGAGTAACTGAAATTCACATTTCCCACTCCCCTCTGGAAACCACCTTCCGCTCTCTGTTTCTGTGAGCTTTATGAGTTCTGTGAGTTTGTCTATTTTAGATAACTCATGTAAATAGAATCACATGGTATTTGTCCTTCTTTAGCTGGCTAATTTCATTTAACACAATGTTGTCTAGTTCATCCTTATTGCAACTTGTGGTAGGATTTTCTTGCTTTTTAAGGCTGAATAATATTCCACTCTATCCATATACTACATTTTTGTTATTAATTTATCCACCAATGGCCACTTAGGTTGTTTCTACATCTTGGCTATTGTGAATAATGCTGCAGTGAACATGAGTGTGTAAATATTTCTTTGAGATCATAATTTCAATTCTTTTGTATATATAGAAAGAATGATAGGTTTACCCTCATCAGTTTGAAAGTCAATCTGCAAAGATGTGAATTACTGCCTAGCCTGAAACTGAAAACACTAAAATAGTCACAGAATATTTTATGAATATTTTTGTGTTTTTTGTGAAAGCAGAAGGATAAGTCAATCAGGGTCTCACTTTTATGCCTGGAAATAGTCTTTACAATTGAACTCCAAACTACTATCCTGACATAAATTCTTTAAAACTCAGAAAAGATACTGTTGTTATAAAATTTGAAATTTTGCAAGATCACTATGCGATCATTAAAAAAGTGAATTTTAACGAATGTTCCTAGCTCTTTCTATGTGCTAGAAATTCTACCTAGTGTTACATAGGTGTTATTTCTTTCTTTCTTTATTTTTTTGGAAGAGCATATTCTTTTCTTAAGGGCAAGTATTATATTAAATTCTGAATTTAAGAACTGGTTTTGCTGGGATTTTACATTGCAGTGTCATAATCTCCTAATCTGTATGTTTAATATTAAACCTACTTTATATCATTGTTCTGTTTATAATAAAAATATCAATATAAAACCCCTATCAGAGTTATAACTTCAGAGTAGGTTCTCATTAACTAACACCGGTTATTCCTATTGTTGTTGCTAGTAGTAGTAGTAATAGTGGTAGTAGTAGTAGTAGTGTTGTCACTATTCCATAAATCAATATGAATTTTTCAATCTGGGGAAACACAAAGTATGAGAGAATTTAAAGAAAATATATATACTATTATAATTTTCAGTGCTATAAAGTCATGCTTCCTAAGCATTCAAGCACAAAACAAAATTTGGTCAAAAGGATTTAAATTATCTCTTTCATCCTCAAATTTTTTTAAAAAATAAAAATTTACACCTAAGCTACATGATAAATACTCCTGTTGCTCGAAAACAAAATTTGGTCAAAAGGATTTAAATTATCTCTTTCATCTTCAAATTTTTTTAAAAAATAAAAATTTACACCTAAGCTACATGATAAATACTCCTGTTGCTCCCACAGAATTGGCAGTGTTTTCCATCATGAGAAACTTCTTCGAAGTACTTCTAAAGCTATAGTTAATATTAGATTCTAATTTTGAAGCTGACCATCCAGAAAATGCAATAGATTAGTTAAAACTAATGAACACAATAGCAGCTACACAGGTGTTTTCAGAAACTGCTGCAGAATGATTCTGAGAAAAATCCTAAACTAAAACCTTTATCAGCGTAATCCAGTAGAAAATGGCAAAACTTAGATCCAAGTACATATTAATTGTTCTATTCAGATCATTATTTGTTAATCAAATTTTGTCCAAATTACAGTAGAAAAAATTAGGTAGAAAGCTAAGTCTAATTAAATATTCACTTTATAACTAAATAATGCTTATTTTGATTCATTACTTTTAGAATGATAATTTGATGCTGCTAAATAGAAATATATGAACTCAGAGAATAAATACAATATGCATTTATTTATGAACATAAAACTATTCTTGGACAATATATGGTTAAATTAATTTTAAAATTTTATATTAGAATAAATTGAGTAGTAGGAGGACATAAATATATTTAGTTACTTAAACTTTTGATATTTATACTTGCTATGTGAGTTGCAAGATTCAAATTTAAGGTAAAATAGTAGTTAATTATTAAAGATTACTACTATATAAAAACCTGTATTAGAGTGACATAAATTGTATTACACGAGCTGATCTAATTTTCTCTGTATGATGACATTTTTACCTTGTGTGCTTTCACTAGTAGGATGGCGAACTTTTCACACTTAAAATTTAACATTTAAATTTCTCAAGAAGAAATACTTATGCTGTACTTTGAGTGAAATATATATGACTATGTTTTTCAAATGTTGGTTACTGAAAGTAGATTATATATATATGTAAAATTTAACTTTCTAGGTTGCAATGATGAGTTGATCAGTTTCATTTTTCTAGAATTAGCTGAGAGATGTTAGGAAGATGAAGTGAATGAATTGTTCATTCCTTGCCAGAGATTTAGTAGCTCCCTATTCATTATGTATCTAAGTACAGATGACAGTGTCATACTGAATTCTCCTGAGATCATGATTTAAAACTGGCTCAGCGTCTTCATGCATTATGTTTCTTTCCTTGTAAAAATTTTAGATAGCACTTGAAGTTCATTGGAAAATATATTGAGCACCACATTCTAACAATATGTATGAACCAGTGACGATGATAAAATAGACAGGCAACAATAAGATATTGTAAAAGTCAAGTTTAATTTTTTCTACTACTTTATCTCTCAGTAAGTTTTATGCATTAAATTTTTTTTAGTCTTCTTCCCGACAACAGACTTCATTATTGGAAAATGAAATGACATAAGTTTAAAGTGAATATAGAGTGTAAAATACTTACTATGAGGTAGAAATTAATCTTAAAGTGTATTTGGCTAGTGATTATTTAAATACGCTTTGACCATAAAGTGGATTTTGTTTTATTTTTGATTGTTTTGTTTTTTGGACTTCTTGAAGAATTGTAGAAACCTCTCTTCCTCCCCAGTCTGTGCCCCTTTGTCACTGTTACCACTTTAGTCCCAAACTCTTTGCCCCTAACGGCACTTTCTGTTCCACCGGATATGGACTGCTCAGCTGACACTTATTCCTTAATCCATTACTTCCATAAAAACTATCAGGGGACATGTTATAGTCTCTTAGAATCTGATTCTCATAAAAAAAGGCTTTTAGCACTTTTCAGGATGCTTTAATTTTAAAACAGAATTTTGATAACACTTATGCTTTAATTGATTTAACATGCTTTCTCTGCTCTGCGCTATGAATTTGAAAAAATAAAGTAAGTTTTTAAGTCCCTAAGAAATACAGTGAATTAGGTAATTAAATCATATCATATGCATACATACATATTTGTGTGTATGTATTATGTATATCTATATAGATATAGGCAGATAAATAGTTGGACAGATAAATAGTTGGGCAGATAAAAGTGATTTAGAAAAGTGGAATCACTTTCTAAGGTTACACTGTGGTTTATATTTGGCCCTAAAGGATAGGCAGATAATTATTTGGACAGATAAATAGTTGGGCAGATAAATGTGATTTAGAAAAGTGGAATCACTTTCTAAGGTTACACTGTGGTTTATATTTGGCCCTAAAGCCTATGCCCTTTCCACTAAAACATGCATTTATTCCTTCTACTCCATAAGGTGATGAAATTATTTAATTAAATGAAATGATGAATTAATTTCCAGGATTTCTGAAATATCCATTTATAATCTGTAGGAATATTTTGGTTAAGATGACCTAGATTGCAGCATGTTCCACCAATGTGTAAATATTTTCCAGAAACATTGAATGACAAAAATATTTGAAAATGGTAGATGTTTTCATGAACTGTACAAATTGTTATTGTCAATTTAGTTTTTCTTTTCCCAAGGAAAGTTTATTGGATGGAGAAAGGAATGGAAAATTTGGCTCACCACACTTTCTGTGTCTCACATTGAGTTATTTCTTTTTCCTAAGCAATTTAAGTGATTGCCTAGGACATTTCTCCCAAATATTTACAGATGATTTTTAAACATAATTTTTAAATAAAGATAACCTTCTAAAATTATTTCTTAAAAATGGACAGTAGTGATTGCTATTCTGATATGTATCACAAAAGTTATATAGGCTTCTTATATTTCTTTCTCTTTCCTGATTGTTCCGGCTAGTAATTCCATACTATGTTAAATAGGAGTTGTGATAGTGGTAGTCCTTGTCTTTTTCCTGTTCTTAAGGAACAAGCCTTCAGATATTCCCCATTCTGGATGATATTGGTGGTGGGCTTGTCGTAAATGGCTTTTATTGTGTTGAGATACTTTTCTTCTTTACCTAATTTGCTAAGAGTTTTATTATAAAGGATGTTGAATTTTGTCAAATGCTTTTTCTGTATCTATTGAGATAATGATGTGTTTTTTTTTTCCTTTGTTTTGATGTTGTGTTATATCACATTTATGGACTTGCACATGTTGAACCATCCTTGCACCCTTGGGTAAATCACACTTGATCCTGGCATATAATTTTTGATGTGTTGCTGTATTCTGATTACTAGTATTTTTTTGAGGATTTTTGCATCTATGTTCATCAGAGATACTGGCGTGTAGTTTTCTATTTTAGTTGGATCTTCATCTGGTTTGGGTATCTAGGTGATGCTGGCTTCATGGAATGAGTTTGGGAGAGTGGCCTCCATTATGATTTTTTGGAATAGTTTGTAGAGAATTGGTATAAATTCCTTTTCAAAGATTTGGTAGAATTCAGCAATAAAGCCATTCAGTCCTGAGCTTTTCTTTGTTGGGAGATTGCTGATCACTGCTTCAATCTCATTGCTTGTTATTGGTCTGTTTGGGTTTTCTATTTTTTTCTGGGTTCAGTCCTCGTAGTTTGT
>NW_007733931.1:73125-77451 GCF_000696425.1 Galeopterus variegatus
TTTTTTGGAATAGTTTGTAGAGAATTGGTATAAATTCCTTTTCAAAGATTTGGTAGAATTCAGCAATAAAGCCATTCAGTCCTGAGCTTTTCTTTGTTGGGAGATTGCTGATCACTGCTTCAATCTCATTGCTTGTTATTGGTCTGTTTGGGTTTTCTATTTTTTTCTGGGTTCAGTCCTCGTAGTTTGTATTGTCCAGAAATTTATCCATTTCTTCCAGGCTTTCAAATTTGTTGGTGTATAGTTGTTTGTAATGGCCTATAATGATTTTTTGTCTTTCTGTGGTGTTGGTTGTAATGTCTCCTTTTTCATTTTTGGTATTTGTAATATGGGTCTTCTTTCTACTTTTTTTTGCTCTTGTTGTTAACCTAGCTAATGGTTTGTCTATTTTGTTTATCTTCTCAAAACACCAACTTTTTGTTTCATTGATCTTTTTTATGATTTTGGGGGGTCTCAATATCATTTAGTTCTGCTCTTATCCTACTTATTTCTTTCCATTTACTAACTTTGAGATTTGATTGTTCTTGTTTTTCTAATTCTTTGAGGTATAGCATTGGGTTGTTTACTTGAAATCATTCTTTCTTTTTTTTTTTGATGTAAGCATTTATTGCTATAAACTTTCAATCAAGTTGTTACTGATTTTTCAGTATCCCACAAGTTTTAATATAATGTGTCTTTAGTTTCATTGGTTTCTAGAAATTTTTAATTTAATTTCTTTTAGTTTGTCTTTTAGTTTAATTTCTCCTTCGACCCATATGTCATTCAGGAGCCTGTTTTTTAATTTCCATGCATTTGTATAGAGCCTGGGTTTTGCTTGTTATTAATCTTTAGTTTTAATCCGGTGCTGTCTGAGAAAATACTTGAGATTTTTTTTTTTAAGTTATTGAGACTTGATCTGTGACCTAGCATGTGGTCTATCTTGGAGCATGATTAAGGATTCAGACATGTTATAAAGTAGTGGTATTCAGAATGCAAAATTTTTGTGGAACTACAACATTTTTAGTCTCCTATATGTACTAGTGTAAACTGTTCTCTTCCTTTTGTTTCTTAGAGAGTAATTTTCAATTTAATAATCAAATATTTGATTTAAGCATTTTTTAAGTATTGCATTTTTTTTTCAAGAATTTGATTGTCATGAGAAAATCCTTTATGAACTTTTCTTTGTAGAAATTACTGAGACTTTGTGATCAGGTTTATGTTCATGTTTGATTTTATAAATATTCCATGAACATATGACAATGTGTGCTTTCTACCTGTAGAATGTATCTTTAAAATATGACAAATAACATATAAGCACATAAAAGAGATGCTCTATACCATATGTTATTGAAGAAATGCAAATTAAAACAATAATTAGATAATACTACATGCATAACAGAATGGTCAAAATCCAAATCACTGACAACATAAGTGTTGGTAAGAATTTAGAGCAACAGGAATCATAAAATTCACAAAGACTACTACATTGCTAAGTAACATATTGAAGTGAGAGAGTTTTCTCTGACCATCTGTCAAGCAGACCTTCGTTAATGAAAGCTAAGGCAACTGATGAAAGTGATCATGCCCTGCAACCACCAAAGTGGGTTGAGAAAGGATTTTGGTCATCATTGTTCTATAGATCATTCATTGGTTTTCTTGTTTTTTTTTTCTTTTTTCTTTTTTTTTTTTCACTTTGTCTCTTTAGTTATTATATAGCTGTTTATCATCCAAATAAGAAATACTATTTCTTATGTTTTTTTATTAACTTTCCTTCACAAAGATCTTGGGTGGATATCTTTATCTGCTGTACAACAATTGAGGCAAGAGAACATAGGTGAAAGGTAGTGGTAGAATACATGCTATAGAATTGGTAGAAAAAAGACAGAAAACCATCATGACATTAAATCTTAGAAGGTGGTCCTGATGCAAAAGGAGAGATTGGGTTTATAGGTCGGGATATTAAAGTTGATAAATGTCAGAGAAATGATAACAATAGATTTTAGGTTTTGTGTGGCTGCAAGAATCACTTTTTAAAAATATCCTTAATGACAGTATTGTTATTCTAAGAGGAAAAAATATTATAGATTTGAAGACAAAACATGTGTTTCTGTCATTGTATAAGCTTTAAAACTGAAATGATACTAATTCTACAAGCCAGATATTAAATGCAGTCCTCTTACTTTGCAGTCACACTTGACTGATTTATGCACATTTATGCACATCTTCATTTCTTCATCAACAGAAATGGGTTTGCACTTGTCTACTCAAAAGATTTCACATATTCCTCAATAATCTTAGCATCCTGCAATTATATGAATATCTCTAGTTGATATTCTTTGATTATACCAGGGCCGACAAAAACTTGAAGCAGATGAGCTTATCTTTAATCCCTTACTCCTTTTTATGACTTTTTTCAACTCAAATGTCCTATCTGTAGGTGCCCACATTTTTTACCATCTCATGGGCCTTGACAATCTGAATGGAAAGCAAATGGAATAGATTAGAATGGAGAGAAATAAAATAGGTATAACAAAATAGAATGGAATTGAGTTAAAAAGAATAAAATAGAATATTTCCAGCTGATTATGATTTAAAACATTTTTTTTCTTACTGAAATAAATAACATGAGCTAGATTTTTTGACATGAGTTGGGACATAATGAGTTAAAGTATATTTCTATAAAATTAATTAAGATTATAATATTACTGGGTGCCAGATTGATAAGGTATATTTTGTCTGCAAAGAAGGATGTTTTTATGTGTATCACTCTTTTAATACGTAATTTTTGGGGAGTAATGTGAACTATTATTTTACTTAGTATCATTCTAGGCTATGAACTGATGCTTACAATGTAATAATATAATTTCTCTTTTCAACAAGCACATAGCTCTTGCTTTCTCTCTCTTCTTCTCTCTCTTTCTCTCTCTCCCTCCCTACCCACTGTCATTATACTGAAATTATGGAGGTAATACTGTTATCCCCTGGTGGAAAAAACAGACAAAATGACAAGTAATTACATTGTGTTATAAAAAATGCCATGAAAGCAATAAAGGAAGGTGTGACAAATCCATCCTGAGAAACTGGGAAAGTGATATTTGATCAGGGTCCTTCAGGACTATAAGGGTGGTTGGTATTTTATTTGAGAAAGAAAAAAGAACATGCAAGATAAATCCAAGATACTTGAAACAGAATCTTGTGTTTGAGAAAATAGGATAAATTTAGTGCCACTAGATTATGGAAAACAAGAGCCATGACAGTAGCAGAAAATGGGATTAGCATGAGTTTTCAGACATCTTTCAGGCTCTGCAAAGGGATTAGCTCTTTTATCCTTCAGTCATTAGCAAGTATGTTACAAAGTGTAAAAATTCGTAAAGGCATGATTACTAAAGCCATGATCTAATGGAATTTAATTTTACAATTAAAAGTAAAGTGAAGACCAGACAGAAGAATGGACAGAGATAATTACGGGTCTATTAAAATATTCATGGCATGGGATAGAGGCAACCTGATTAAAGTCAATGAGACAGTAGGAATTTAGAGAATGCAGATACTTAAGAGAAACTTTGGAATGAAGATGGTGAATATTGGTGTTTCATTCTATTAGATTAGTGTATGGACTATTAATTATAAACTAATTTAATTTTTTTATGAAACATTATTGATTGTACATATCTGTAGGGTTGAATATCAATACCTGTGTGCAAAACGTGATACTCAAATCAAGATCACTAGTATATTCAACATTGCATGATGTCATCATTTTTTATGGCTCTTTACTAGCATTTACACTTTACAAAACTATATACTTTGCGAAATTCAAATAAATTCCTAGGTATTTTTATTGTCGACACCTCAAGTAATATATCACTTAATTATTATAACAACATTCCGAACCAGGGATGATCACTCATTTGATAGATGAGAAAATAAGATGTTCAGCAATTTTAAGTTGGCCAAACTCTCGTCTGGGAATGGAGATTTAAGTCAGTTTATCTCTATCAGAGAGTCCATGTCTTTTAGATTCAATTGAACACTTGTAAGACATAAATATTTGTATGTCTTTCCTATATATTGAGTAAGTGGAAAGAATCTGCAGGTAATGAAATAATGAGATGGCTGAGAGGCAAAAGGGGAACATTGGGATCAAAAGACAAATGCTGGAGATGTGTTGACATAAACTAGCTTGGCTGGAAATGTACAAACAATATGATAAAGATAAGATTGGTCTATACACCCAAAGATTACCCTGAATGTAAATATGTATATATTTTTTCATGTATAAAAGAGATTATCCCAAAACCTTCACAAATATAAAAAAAAATATTATACAAAGCTTTAATTTCACTC
>NW_007733931.1:77863-88553 GCF_000696425.1 Galeopterus variegatus
GATTATCCCAAAACCTTCACAAATATAAAAAAAAATATTATACAAAGCTTTAATTTCACTCATCATTATAGGAGTTAAATATTGTGGAGCAAGCAAGAAAGAAAGTACATTATACTGTACCACACAAAATATCTTGAATGCTAATACTATTGTTTATGCTCATTAAATCTCAAGGACAGTTATGAATACACAATCAGTGGCATGGAAAAAAATAATATGTATGTGTCATAGGACCTTTATCATTACTTTAGTTACTGATCTAAAGAAACATGTTTTGATTTCAATATGGACCTACCTGTGAAATACAGCTGGCAAAGGGGTAACATAAATGGAACCAAAGAAATGTAGGAATTAATGAGCTTCTAAAAATCATCTATTCATGATTCCTCCTAATTCACTTAAGAATCGAAGGCCTAAAAGTATAAGTGGCCTGATCTAGTCAAGCTTTTAATGGAATCTAGAGTTCCAACGTAGAACTTCTGGTGTTCCATTAGGTGCCCCTTCACAAAGCCAATGAAATAATCTTGTTATAATATCTTAAAATATTATTTCCATGCAACAAAACAATTGGTTTATCCCTTAGCAAGCAGATGAAAGAAATAAACAGAATTGGACTGATATACTGAAAAAACAAATAGATATAATTAAAAGTCATAGTCATCATCAAAGGAGGAAAGTACATTTATAGTCATCTCTATTTCTCCATTGTCAGTTTATTTTCTCTGAATATTAAAAAATGGTATCAAAGAATTTAACTAGGAATTTATTGAAATGAATGGAAGTCTTATGTGTAAAACATTTGCAGAATACAACATATAACTTAAAGGCAAATGACAAATACATTTTCATAATAGTTTCTGCCTACTCTTTAGAGCAAAGGGATGGAACATTTTCAATTGCTTTTTATAGCAAAATCTCAGTGAGACAATAGACTTTAATTAGAGTACTCTTGAGCAAACAGAGAATTGCACACACAGCATCCTGAGACAGTGGTCAA
This sequence comes from Galeopterus variegatus, assembly GCF_000696425.1. NCBI lineage: Eukaryota > Metazoa > Chordata > Mammalia > Dermoptera > Cynocephalidae > Galeopterus > Galeopterus variegatus. Next base: position 78,861 of record NW_007733931.1, read on the forward strand.
GATGCAGCAGGTGGACACTGCATCATGCCAGCAAGAAAGAACACCTCAGTGACCACCCTGTGTATAGAAAGTAAGTGAAATAGGTAAATGCAATGAAAGTATGAGTTTCAAAAAGCAGTTTCAATTCTGATAATTAGGTTTCATTCATGCTTCAGTGATGCAGTAATTATATCACCCCATCTTACTGTAGCCTATTGTGCAAAAGCAGGCATGATGCTACTGTACATATAAAAGAGTATGCCATGAAGCTCTTAATGAAATGCCATTACAGTACTGTCCACCTAATGTTAATCCTCTCTAAACATATTTTTGTGCTTTTAGAAAAAAAATATTTGTAAAATTATTACTAGTCTTATTAAGATTAATTTAGTAATTTTCACATTACTTCCACCACTGAGGCTTATGTGCCTGAAATCATCTCATAATAATGTTTTTCTACATTACAGATGCAATTTCTACAAATTGTGCCACTTTTTTCTTTCATCTCAATGGTTTCTTATATATTGGTGATGATTCATGTGCATTTATCAGCAAGGAATCATAATATTTTATATCTTATTAAAAGAAAGGTAATGTAACTAGTGAATAAAATAATAATTATGCTTTATGTTACATGCAATTCATATTCTTTTATATCATTCTTCAACAACTTGCTAATGAGCATTTCTCTTCAGTGTCGTTTGTGTGTATATCCACACACACACACACACACACACACACACACACAGGTAAATCTACCTACCCATACCAGTACAAAAAGAGATTATGTATCAACTACATTACATTTTTTTTTTGTTTTCTAAAATGTACTCTGTATTATTATTAAGTTACTCTAGTATGGATTTAAATAAAAACAGAGTTGGAATCATGCCATGCTAATTTTAAATCAAAGTAATGTTATAGCTAAGCCAAGCCTCCTGTTTGATGTTTGACTTTCCTTACTATTGTCATCAATAACAATTCATCCACAGTAAAAAAGTGTACCATTAGTCACTTTCGACAATTGGCCACTTGCTCAGTCTGACAACATTTTTACAGAATTGCCAAGGCCCTCTATTAAGCAGACAACTTTCTCAAATGTAAATGCCTAGCATTTAGCCAAAACAATGGTAGGTAAGGAGATCGCAATTATTTGTTTTACTGTCATTTGGAACTAAATACTTTAAATTCGTCTTTAAAATATGTATACTTTTGTTTTCTCTTTTTCTTGTTTGCTTTAAAGATGTAAAATGTGTCAACTGTTTTCCCAAAGGCCAAGAATTAGTGAACAAGTTTCTCTCTTGTTTGTAGGGAGGAAATAGCCTCCTTCCCTATCCTTCCTATGATCTCAGAAAGCTCCCCTGGGCTGATGGGGCACTGACAGTGTATGTCTATTCTTGCTCAAGTCAGGAATGTGTTGATTAAACACATTTCATAAAACTTTGCATCCATTTCTTTTTCTTCTTTCTTCCTACCATGACTCATGGACAGCTTCAGAATATGATTAGGCAAGAAGGTCCTGGGCTTTATGGAGTGGTTATGTTATAATGTGATTAACATAATCCCCAGAGTCCTAATTTATCTGGTCATGTAAAAGCATTTAGCTGATACATTGGAATAAATATTGCAGTTATAGACATACCTGAAAGCACTCAGACTCCACACTTTCACAGTCTCCTAAAATGAAAATGGCATGCAGTTATGCAGATAAAGTAATTTGAACAGGAAATAATCAATTGCTTTTCTTTTCTGACCTACCCAGAGATATTCTGACATGTAGGAACAGCTACTAGCCTGAGGACTTTTGTAAAATTAAAGCTGTTTAAAATGTGGAATACAAATATTATTAAAATAAGCGTATGTTTTAGTTTTCTTTGAGTTACAGACCCTCAAATAGAAAGATCAGAAGCTTTTGAAACAATTCAGTGAAAGTAAAACAAAACAAAACTAAACAAAACCACCACAGCAAAACCCTGACATCAGTAGAATATGAAACGGATGCATTTTATTTGTTTTCTGTTTGCCTTCTTACCATGGAGGAGTAGTATTTTTTCATTTGGAAATCGAGGGCAGTTTTAACATTGTATTGCTCCTTTGACGTAAACTAGGGGGAAAAAGACAGGCAGCATCACAATAGTGAGAGTGAATTTGAAATGGTTTCCACTTCTTGCATCTGAAAACCTGTTTCAACTTCTGCAAATATTTCCCACCCTGAATCTTTCTCTTGGGTCAAGGGTTTATTTAACCTCAAGCATTTACTTGGCTGTGTGTCACAAAAAATCAGCAAGATGTTGTGTGGTCTAAGAATGCCACAGTTGTTTAGCATGAGTCTATGTGGATCTGTGGATAATTTATCTCAGCTGTAATTTGTAAAGGCCAAATATCACTTGTGAGAGCAACACTATATTTCTTTTAGCACATTGCTGTATTGATTTGGCACAGATAAAGTGGAGAAGCTGAACACAAAATAGGAGATACTTTCATTATTCATTGAGGAGTATTATTGATAAATACTTTAAAGGAGAGAACTGTTGAAAAATGAGAAATGTAGAATTAAAAACAATTTGAAGAGCAGACTTGTGAACAAAGGAACGTTTAGCAGAAAAATGTGTAGGAAAAGGACTAAACTCAGTACCTGGCATACAAAAATACACTTAAAAAATTGTCACTTACTATTATGGCAGAAACTGGTATAAAAGAAAGATTTTATTAGTACATTTAATAAGATGGCAATTCAAACAAAGCTAATATATCTGCAATTGCTGGAGTAATTATTTTAAATCTCCCACATAATCTATTATCCACAGATGTATTCTTATACATGATCAACTAAGATTTCAATTATCTTAATATTAATTTTTATAATGATTTTAAGAGGCTTATTGTTGGTTGTTTTGTCTTGGCTTAAAATTTGGCATTTGACTATGAGTTGACTTAGTGTCATTATTTGTAAGGATAACATTTTAGTGGGAATAATGGAAAACAAAATAATTATAAAGAATAGATACAGGTCTATTGGAATTTTGTCCTGCTTTGTAAAGTGACCTTTTGTTTTTTGATTCCTTATTTTCTTTGAAATTAGCTAAGCCTATAAGAGTTCTATGTGAAGTTGATAATATAACTTGATTATAACCCATCAGATCAATGTCTGATCCCTCCATTTGTTAGCTTTCTACCTGCTTTAATCTCTTTCCATTTTAACCCCTATTGCAAGTAATACATATTCAAATATTTCTCTTATGGGTCAGAAATATAACCAGAAGCAATTTAAAGACAATTTAAAGACAACTGAATTTAGGTATAATGCCAGCTTTGAAATACAAGTCTGTAAACAGTTGTATTAATCTGGGTTCTCCATAGAAACATCACTAATAGGATAGATGAACAAATAGATAGATAGATAGATAGATAGATAGATAGATAGATAGATAGATATTGATATAGGTACAGGCATAGATGATATTGATTTATTATAAGGTATTTGTTCATGAATTTGCTAAATCCAAGATCTGTAGTTGGCAAGCTGGAGATCCAGAAGAGCCCATGGTGTAGTTCCAGTCTGAGTCAAAGTCTGAAGGCAGAAGACTAATGTCCGACCTGGAAGACAGTCAAGCAGAGAGAAATAATATTTTATTACTCAGTCTTTTATCTTGCTTAGGCCTTCAGTAGATTGATGAGGCTCACCCACATTGAGGAGGGCAATCTGCTTTACTCCGTCTACTGACTCAAATGTTAATCTAACCTAGAAATATCCTACAGACATACCCAAAAATGATGTTTAACCAAATACTAGGGTACTTCAAAAAGTTGATAGAAAGATACATGCTATATTTTAATTCTATTTTTCCATGAACTTTTTGAAGTACCATCATATCTGGGCAACCCATGGACCAGTCAATTTGACACATAAAATTAGCCATCGAAACAGCTCTCAAGTATGAGTTTTAAAGGCACTGGTAGACTACTGTTTTCTGGGCAATATCAACCCATATTTGCCTTGCCATCTTCCTTATGGACAAACAGTTGAGCTCCTTCAAGTTTGGATACATCTGATGTGATTAGGCAGTTCCTGTCACCTTGCCATCTCAATAAGTATCACTGTACTACATTCTAAACTTAACCTTCCTTATCCCAGCATACATTATACTCCAGACATATTAACATTGAAACATTGACCAATTTTTTCATAGCACTTATAACATTCTCTATAGAATTTAAATATTTCATATAATTTTCCACTAAAATGTAAGCTTCCTAAGAGCAGAGATATTTGTCAGTTTTGTTCCACTAATGTGTTTTGACCACCTGGAAGAGAGTAGGTGCTTAATAAATAGCTTTAAATGTCTAATAAGGCAAAATTTCCCTCCAGACATTTTTTCCAAGATCATGCCCCAAAATAGTATCAGGCAGTAAACTCCAAAAGTCTTCCCTAATGTTGGAGTTATACTTTCTTCTCATATTTCCCTAATCCTGTTTACACATATTTATTAATTTCCTATTCACAAATAATACTTTCCTGACAGGGTTTGCTTTTTATTATATGTGTTGCATTATGTACCAATTATGTTGCAAACTGCTTGTTTCTAGAGACATAATACTTAAATCTGACTTAAGTCAGATTTATTAGAAGCAGAGCCTAAAATAGTATTTATTAAGAAAATACTCTTAGGAGAAATGTGTAAGGAAATAAAGGAAGCATCCTAGGTAGGTTTGTTGGGTTGAATAGTGTCCCACCAAAATCCATGGCCACCCAGAATCTCAGAATGTGACCTTATGTAGAAATATGCATGTGTGTGTATATATATATATATTTTTTTTTCCATATGAGTAATCAGTAGTTCCAGCATCATATGTTGAAGAAACTATGAAAAAACAATCAGCCAAATCAGTTATGTACAAGTCTCTATGTGAGCACATTTTTGCATTTCTACTAGGTAAACACCAAGCAACAGAATTACTGGGTCAAGGGATAAGACTATGGCAAATATATGTGGATTGATTTCTCATATGCTATTCTGTTCCAGCACATTTTTGCATTTCTACTAGGTAAACACCAAGCAACAGAATTACTGCGTCAAGGGATAAGACTATGGCAAATATATGTGGATTGATTTCTCATATGCTATTCTGTTCCACTGATCTATAAGTTTAAGTCTATTTGCCTTGATTAACTCTTGAAATCAACTTATTATTAACTATCAAAGTCAGGTAGTATAAATCCTCCAACAGTTTTCTTCTTTTTCAAAAATATTTTGTCTGCCTTGGCCAATTTTCATTTTTGCATAAATTTTATAGTTGTTTATTTCAATTTAAAAGAAGAAAAGAAAGTCTGCTGAGATTTTTGATTGGAATTGTTTTGTACCTATAGATCAGTTGAACAAAACTGAAATCTTAACAGTTATTCTTCTAATCTAGGAATATAGTACAGCTCTACTCTAATTTTGCTCATTTAAAATTTTTCTAAGTGAATTTCTTAGTTTTCAGCATACAGTTATTGCACATATTTTGTTAAATTTATTATATTTGTATTATCATGCTATTTGAATTGTACATTTAAAATATCTTTTATTTTGATTGCTATATAGACATACAATTGATATTTATATGTTGATCTTGTATTCTGCAAACTTGCTAAATTTATTTAAATCATAGCATTTTTTTTGTAAATTCCTTAGATGTTTCTACATACATAATAATGTTTATGAAAAAAGATATTTTTACTTCATTTCCAATCTATATGACTTTAGCTAGTTTCTCCCACTGAACTGTAATTAAAGTGGTAGTAATTGTCAGTGTTTCACCACAATGATGTTGTGAGCTGCAAGTTTTTTATAGATCTCTGTTACCAGGTTAAGGAATTTCTCTTATATCCTTTAGTTTGCTGAGAGTTTTTATCAAGGTGCTGAATTTTCCTAAATTTTTCATCAGTATCAGAGTTTACTTATTATGAGTAAAATGAGATTCTAATAAACAACTGAATAAATGTTCTAATAAACTATTGAAAAGATAAATTCTCTGATTCAAGAATTCTCTACCTAGCCAAATTTACAAAGGTGCAGATGAGATGAATTCTAATTAGCATAAACAACAATATTAATGATTATGATGATGCTGCTGATTTATTTTAAAAAGAATACAATTGAAGAAACAGCACCTGAGCTGGTGAAATAGATATATGAGGGCAGCTCTGGAAATCTAATTTAAGAGTATATAACTAGTGTAGAGCTCTTTTAGGGTATTGGAAGTAGTGTGAATCAGTTCTGATCATGTTCTTTTCATGGGTAACTGCACTGAGAATCAAAATTCCAGGCTTTTGGAATTGAACAGAGAAGAGAGAATCAAATAATTAATTATTTATTTAAATAATCATGACTGACCATTTCCCTACACACTCACATATTGAAGTATATAGATTAAAAGGAAAATGTGCTGTATTAGTGGGAGAAATGGAAATAATTTTACGTTGATTAGTAGGTATATAAAGTTCTTTGCTACATATAGCTATAAAGCCCATAGGCCTGGAAATCGCTGTGTAAGTGGTTATACCTTAGAATGTTTTATGCATTAGTCCATTTTTATTGCTTATGACAATACTTGAATCAATTTATTTCTTACAGTTTCAGAAGCTGGAAGTCCAAATTTCAGGGAACACATCTTACGAGGGCCTTCTTCTTGGTGATTCTCTACAGCAATACAGGCTATCACATGGCAAGAGTGGGCTGAGCAAGAGAGAGCTAACCTCCTCACTGGCTCTCCTTTTAAAGCCATCAGAACCATGCCCATTACTCCATAATGGATCAATACATTCACAAGGGCACAGTGCTCACAGTCTAATCACCCCTTAAAGGCGCAGCCTTGTAAATACCATAATCAAATTTCCCACCTTCTTAGCACCATTACAATGGAGGTCAGGTTTCCAATATATGAACTTTTGTGGATGCATTTAATCCATAGCAGGTGGCCCATTAAATGTATATATTAAATAGATATTTTATATATATTACCATATGTTTAAAATTATATAAAAGCAATCAAGGAGGACATTGCCATTTGTTTAGATTCCTGTGGCCGTATGAATGTGAATCAAGAGTACAGTACAATGGAACAAAGAATCTGGCTAAGACTGAAATGAGTATTTACTCCTAGCTACCACACTAGATGCTCAGCCTATACTAATTTCATTAAAAGAGGGACCCTTCACTCATTCTTACAATTTAGAGGGCAAATAGAAGTCAAAATAGCTAAAATAAGACATGACTTCACAGACCCGATGCAATTCCAAACTCTGCTTTTGGTATCCGCAACTATGGGACCAATGAATTTACTGTCTCAATGACACCATGACTATTTCCACTGTCTGTGCAAACCTCTTTCCTTTGTCCCTCCTTCCCCATCAAACTAAAACATCAGTGTTCACACCAGGAGCCCAAATTGTGGCCCGGGAGCAGATATTTATAGGCTTTTAGATGAATTTCAGACAAGCAGACTGAGATGTCAACAAATGCTCACACTAGGTACATTGTAGAAAGAAAAGAGCTAGATTTGAAAAGGATTGTGGAACACAAGACTTGTTCGTCCTGTGCCACCTACTTCTGGCTTAAACTTCTAAGAAACCCAGGAGATCTAAGTTTGAATCTGTCCATCTCTGTCATTCTGAAGGTACTAGGTACATTGTAGAAAGAAAAGAGCTAGATATGAAAAGGATTGTAGAACACAAGACTTGTTTGTCCTGTGCCACCTACTTCTGGCTTTAACTTCTAAGAAACCCAGGAGATCTAAGTTTGAATCTGTCCATCTCTGTCATTCTGAAGGTATACTTGTCAAGGTGGATGGAGGATACAATCTATATTTCTTAATAGATTGTTAGCTTAATATACATTTCAGAATAATAGACATGTATATACACCTCTGTTTTTTATTTTTACACTAAGCCAGTTACATATTAGGGGTGGAACTACTGTTTTATTTCACTTCTAAGTTAGTAACAATATATTTTTTAAAGCTACATGCAAATGAAGCAAAGAATAATAATAAAGGTTCAAGTGAACACCATTATATATTTAATATTCCACTGAGTAAATGTCTGTGAAAGAGGTTAAGTCTTTGCAAAATGAACAAAAAATATGTCATGAGTGCATGACCTTGGGTCATAAATTAAAGAAAATATATTAAACCTCAGTGCTTAGAAACATATCAGAAGAAATATACACACTTTTGAAGATGTGGTTTCAGTGGTATAAGTAAATTAAATGCTTTTGATCCACACTGACTCAGCTAATTCACCTAATACTGATACATTAAGTCTGAGAGATTACAGTTTTTAGTCTACTGTTGTCACTTTTGTGATTTGATGGTTAATAAACAATGTGATGTTTCGAATCCTTAAATTGTTTTATCTGACTAATGGTGGTCCTTTCCCCCTGCTACTCCCTCCCCAAGGACGTAACAAAAAATCAACTTAGACTATTGTGGGTCCTTCTTCCTGAAGGTAAGAGTTATTCAAATGCAATCACCTGGGTTCTACAAACTCCCTCTAATTTCTGCGGAAATCAGAGTGCATTTTATTTACAAATCTGTAATTTACTTTCCTGGGCTTAAAGTACCACTTAAGAATCTTGTCAAACTTCAAATTCTTAGAATTTTAGCTTCCTGAACCAACTAGCACTGACTGCATATGCACATTATATTTCATGAACCCATATATATTTTTTAAAAATATCTACATCCACAATTAAGCATTTTCTTGCATGGTGTAAATTTCAGGAAGTTTTCCAATAATTTTGACAATATAAACAACAAACTTCAGCAATTCTTTCTGGAAATGGATATATCTTGTCTTACTTAGTAATGTTTCTTCATTCTACCCTACCAGTAATGTTGGCATCGGTGTATGGTTATAGGGTTGGCACTTAGGTGTGTTAGAATAAAGGGAATTTATTTCTTACTCTATCAAGAAAGACTCAATAGAAAGTGTTTCTTTGTTAGGTCAGGGATAGGCAAACTTTATTCTGTAAAAGTTTAAGTAGTAAATATTTTAAGCTTCGAGTTCTGCATTTAGCCCCTGTTACATATCCTTCTATGTTATCTTTTGTACGATTCATTAAAAAAACATAGAATTCTTAGCTATTGGTTATACAAAAAGAGGTTGATCAGGCTATCGACAGTAGTTTATCAACTTCTGGTATAGGTGATTCATGCACTCTACAGCCTCTGATTGATGGCCAAATCGATGGTCTAGATATCACCCGTTTTCTCATTCAAGGCAATACTTTACACCTACAAGAATTCATTCAAGGCAATACTTTTCACCTACAAGAATTTGTTAGGTTCTAAATTCATTGATGAAGTTCATTAACACACATAGTTAATTTCCATTTTTCGTTTATCTCATCCTTACTGCTAAAAGCATTGAGATAATAATTCAGCTCAGGCACAGAAAGGTGCTTCGTTTTATGCAATGCCTTGAGGTAAGCATTTTAATTATTTGAGCCTGACACTTTTTCAACTTATCCAGAATCTTCAGAAACATTTTTTCACCATAATCTTATAGTTATTATAGCTTGTACATTTTCCTGCTGCAACTAGCTGTTTTCCTGAAGCTGTTGCTTAATGCAGTATCGAGTTCTAGGAGAGTACACATCATAACTTTGTTCTTTTCTTGATTGTGAGGAATTGCAAGTTTTCCATCTGCAATAACAATATAAGTTTTCTTGC
>NW_007733931.1:88627-90083 GCF_000696425.1 Galeopterus variegatus
ATCTTGTCTTACTTAGTAATGTTTCTTCATTCTACCCTACCAGTAATGTTGGCATCGGTGTCTGCTTATAGGGTTGGCACTTAGGTGTGTTAGAATAAAGGGAATTTATTTCTTACTCTATCAAGGAAGACTCAATAGAAAGTGTTTCTTTGTTAGGTCAGGGATAGGCAAACTTTATTCTGTAAAAGTTTAAGTAGTAAATATTTTAAGCTTTGAGTTCTGCATTTAGCCCCTGTTACATATTCTTCTATGTTATCTTTTGTACGATTCATTAAAAAACATAGAATTCTTAGCTATTGGTTATACAAAAAGAGGCTGATCAGGCTATCGACAGTAGTTTACCAATTTCTGGTATAGGTGATTCATGCACTCTACAGCCTCTGATCGATGGCCAAATTGATGGTCTAGATGTCACCCGTTTTCTCATTCAAGGCAATACTTTTCACCTACAAGAATTTGTTAGGTTCTAAATTCATTGATGAAGTTCATTAACACACATAGTTAATTTCCATTTTTCGTTTATCTCATCCTTACTGCTAAAAGCATTGAGATAATAATTCAGCTCAGGCACAGAAAGGTGCTTCGTTTTATGCAATGCCTTGAGGTAAGCATTTTAATTATTTGAGCCTGACACTCTTTCAACTTATCCAGAATCTTCAGAAACATTTTTTCACCACAATCTTATAGTTATTATAGCTTGTACATTTCCTGCTGCAACTAGCTGTTTTCCTGAAGCTGTTGCCTAATACAGTATAGAGTTCTAGGAGAGTACACATCATAACTTTGTTTTTTTTCTTGATTGTGAGGAATTGCAAGTTTTCCATCTGCAATAACAATATAAGTTTTCTTGCNAGGTCTCTAGAAAACAGGAATTAGAACATGTGATTGAAAATATCTCTTCAGGGCCTTGCAACGAGTTTGAGTCATTTCCAGATTTTTTTGGTGCTTGGGTTTGCTCTGCTTGAAATACAAATTTCAGGTGGAGAGTCTCATTGAAATAGTTTAGTTTATATGCCTAACCACTAGGTTAAAAGGGATCAAAAGACAAGGAAGAATGCATGTAATGAGAGATGAATAGTCCCTAGAAGAAAATTACTACTGTCTTATCACCAGGAGAAGGAAGGGATACTGGGGTAGCCAGAAACAGCAGATAACCATTTTACTATCTAAGGAAAGTCTTCTGAAGAAAAAACTCAATAATTTAGAATGACGACACATAAATAAACCAAATTAATTTTTAAAAAGAAAAAATATATAATTCAAAAGAAACAGTTATCAACGATGACAACAAAAACACACTAAAAACTAAAGATTTTTTATTTTTTAAAGGCAACTATGTAACAGTTGAACTTAATTTTAGCAGTTTTGGTTGCAAAGTTTAATTCAGTTTTTTAAAAATGAAAACCAAGAAATTAAAAACATAACGAAAAAAATCCAACACTGAAACTTCAGGTGA
>NW_007733931.1:90307-96188 GCF_000696425.1 Galeopterus variegatus
AGGTCTCTAGAAAACAGGAATTAGAACATGTGATTGAAAATATCTCTTCAGGGCCTTGCAATGAGTTTGAGTCATTTCCAGATTTTTTTGGTGCTTGGGTTTGCTCTGCTTGAAATACAAATTTAAGGTGAAGAGTCTCATTGAAATAGTTTAGTTTATATTCCTAACCGCTAGGTTAAAAGGGATCAAAAGACAAGGAAGAATGCATGTAATGAGAGATGAATAGTCCCCAGAAGAAAATTACAACTATCTTACACCAGGAGAAGGAAGGGATACTGGGGTAGCCAGAAACAGCAGATAACCATTTTACTATCTAAGGAAAATCTTCTGAAGAAAAAACTCAATAATTTAGAATGACAACACATAAATAAACCAAATTAATTTTTAAAAAGAAGAAATATATAATTCAAAAGAAACAGTTATCAACGATGACAACAAAAACACACTAAAAACTAAAGATTTTTTATATTTTAAAGGCAACTATGTAACAGTTGAACTTAATTTTAGCAGTTCTGGTTGCAAAGTTTAATTCAATTTTTTACAAATGAAAACCAAGAAATTAAAAACATAACGAAAAAAATCCAACACTGAAACTTCAGGTGATTTCAACAAACATAGTAAGTAAAACAAAGAAAGAGAAAATGAAAACCTACTAAACTGTCTGATTTTTTTTTTTTTCTATTTAATTATATGGGGGGAATAAGGGCAATCCAATGGATTTAGTTTGCCTCTAAAGAGTGTTTTTCAACCACGGTTGTATATGGAACTATGTGTGGAGCTGTTAAGGATTCTCATATGCAAGTCATAGCATATGTCATTTAATCAGAATCTCTGGGAGTGAGACACTAATGATTTCCATGTGCAGCCAAGGTTGAAAACTAACGGAAAGAAGAAAAAGAATAAAGAGGAGGAGGAAGAAGAAGAGATAGTGAGAGACTGAATAAGGATTACAATCAACATAATGGTTCCCTTTCTTTGTACTCATTTCAACTTCTCTTTGAATGAACACTTTAAATTTCTAAAATCAGCTGTTCCCATAAAGATGGAACTATAAAATGTATTATTTTATCCGTTTATATCCACATATGAAGGAACTGCAAAAACTTTATGGTAAAATTCATATTATCTTTAAATTCTACTTTTCCATGAAATGTTGAAGTATCCTCATATTTTCAATAAGAAAAAAAAAGTGTGAAAATATCCCTGTAAGAACTGCAGTTGGAATGACTTGACTCATATGTCTATATTGCTTATGAACAATAAACCACTTTCACTAAGGAGGGTAAGACCCATGATTTGACCAATTTGCATGCATAAAACAAAATAGGATTATAAGTTAATCAAAAACTACACGAAGAAATTGAGAGAAAAAAATAAATGAAAGGTGTCAGAATACTTATCTTGAAAATTAGTTTTAAGAAGCAATGTTTCAAAATAAACACATGACGTATATATTTAAAACATGTGACATTCCATAGCATTGTTAAACTGTCAATCTTTGTCCAGTTGGAGCTCCTGTAACTAGTGACACAACAGTTCTCCAGTCAGGACCAAGCTAAATCATGCTGGTTTAGTTAAAGAAAATAGAAGAAATATATAATTCAAAAAACAGTTGTCAACAATGACAACAAAAACGCTCTAAAAAACAGAGATTTTTTTAAAAAGGCAACTATATAACAGTTGAGCTTAATTTTAGCAGTCTGGTTACAAAGTTTAATTTAATTGTTTAAAAATGAAAACTAAGAAAGTAAAAACATAACAAAAATGTGTGTATATATTTGTGTGTGTGTGTTTTTGTGTGTATGTATATATATATATAATCTTGAATAGGACATTTGCTCATATGCTGGTTATTGTGTTTCCTGCTTTCTTTGACTAAACCAGCATGACTTAGCTTGGTCCTGACTAGAGAACTGTTGTGTCACTAGTTATGGGAGCACCAACTGGACAAAGGTTGACAGTTTAACAGTGCTATGGAATGTCACATGTTTTAAATATGTATATTGTAGGTGTCTGAATAAAGAGACTCATAAACATAGCCTATGGTGGAGGTGAAAAAAGATTCAATCATAATCTGATTATTATTTTGAGGAATATATGATTAAGATCACACTCCAACATTTTTATAGTAGTTGTAAAAGTGATCAGTAATGTGATATTTTAGGACAATTTAAAAGGAACACAATAGGCAAACATTCAAGATGGAACAAGGGGTCACTGCATCCTGAGGAATGTACAGAATAGTTACATTCCTTTGGGTGCATCCAATATCAAAACTTCCGCTTAAGAATTGTTATGGTCCAGGAGAAGAAAGACTAAAGCCATTAATATTTTTGTGGAGTTTATTACGGAGAATTAACTATCAAGGATCGTCATTTCCTTTTGTAGTATTATGAGGGAAAATCACAAACAGGCTTCTTCTGTAGAGAACTAAAGCATTAAGAAAGACATGTGAGAGGTAAGAGAATGTTGAGTGGTAAGTGTTACTTGAAAGAAAATTGATTATGTACGGGAAAAAAAAAATCACCAAAGGATTTAGTATGTTGCACAGGAGAAAGAGTAGAGGACCAAAGGACATTGTAGAGAGAATCCAATGTTGTTCTAAAATGAGATCCAAAAGAACTTGGGACAATGTGGAATGGCTTCATTATTTCAAACAAAAGAATGTTTCCCACTTTATTAAAATGCCAATTTATTGAAATAAAGAACATCTAATATCCAATGATATATATAGTAATAAAAGCAGGGGAAAGTTTTAACGTGTGTTACAGAAGTGTGTATATAAGATGGAAAATAGAAAATAGAAAATGATGATTAATATGTATAAAAATACTGAGTTGAGTGTTATTTGAGCCACTTTTTCTTCTTCATAACTATTGCATTTTTTGCTAGATAATGGCAGTCATATTCANTTGAAATAAAGAACATCTAATATCCAATGATATATATAGTAATAAAAGCAGGGGAAAGTTTGAACGTGTGTTACAGAAGTGTGTATATAAGATGGAAAATAGAAAATAGAAAATGATGATTAATATGTATAAAAATACTGAGTTGGGTGTTGTGAATACAAGTGAGCCACTTTTTCTTCTTCATAACTATTGCATTTTTTGCTAGATAATGGCAGTCATATTCAGAAGACACTGAGGGTTGGCTATTCTACTACTCCTTACTACTGGTTCAAAAAAAACCCCTAAATTTGACAGGTTTATTAGCATGTAGGCACAAAAGTGTCCTGCAGTATTTTCTAAATGCTTGATGAGTATCCATCTCTCTATTCTTTAGGGTATTCTGGAAAAAGAAGAAGAAAAAAGCTGAGAAGTTTTACTTGAGGTGATTGTTACCTTTATGCAGAAGCAGCATTTGTTTCACCATCCTTTACAGACCAGACCATTTAGGGACTGTGTCAGTCCATTTCCGTTGCTTATAACAAAATACCTGTAACTGATTAATTTCTAAGAAAACAACATTTCAGAGGCTGGCAAGTCCCAAGTCCAGGGAACACAACTGCTGAGGGGCTTCTTTACTGAGGCAGTAGCTTTACAGCAATGCAGGGGTCTCACATGGCAGAAAATCATGGAACAGAGAGAGAGACTCTCAAGTGTTCTCTTTTTAAAGCCCACAAAGCCACGCCCTTGACCACTGTTATTAATTCATTCATTATGGCCTACAATCTAATCACCTCTTCAAGACCCCATCTTTCAATCATCACAATAGGATTTCCCTGTCTTTCAACACTGTCGCAGTAGGGACCAAGTTTCTAATACGCAGTAGGGACCAAGTTCCTAATACCTGGAACTTTGAGGGACACAATTTAAGCTTCAGTGAGTTTGGGGAAGACATTCAATTCACAGCAGGGACAAATCTGAAGGCACCAGTCTTTAATCTAACCACTGAGGCCCTTCTGGATTCTTAGCCCTCTTCATGAAAGGACACTGAGTATACCTCAAACATCTGAGTCAGCACACTTATCTTTGTCACCACCAATTTCACTAATGAAAGCCCATTCCTAAATTTCATTTACGAATTAGCAAGTCAATGGAGCTGATCATAAAAAAGATAGATGAAGCACTCCTATAGCCACCTACCAGAAAGTGACTTTAAAATTAAATTTAACTGACCATTAAAATTATATTTAACTGACCATTCTTGGAGTATAAATTCCTGAATATGAAATGCAAATAACTGGTCTAGGTTGTAGTCAAATTAACACATAATGCCACATGAGCTGTGCCAAAGAATTCTAACATTTCTCTGTGGGCTCTAAAATGTTACTGGTTATTATTGACTTGTTGCTTCTCCTACTCACCATCCAAATTAAGGCCTGTAAAAAAATCATGTCATCTCTTATCCATAGCTTTCCTTTTCAAGCCTACCTGAATGAATGACTGCTTGGGGAAAAAATCCAGGAGTCAGGAACCCTGTATTAGGGAAAATACCATTTTTTTGGTTACCTAGGGTCCTGGTAATCTAGATGACCTGAATCTTGAGGTGCTCTCCTTCCTCTAATCATCACCCCAGATGATTAGGCCTATAAATAACTCAATCCAAAATTTTAGTCTGGAATATTATGTAGAACTTGGTGGCCACTACATTTACAACAACCTTCTTTTCAAAGCCTTTTCTTTCTGTGAGAGAGCATTAGTCAAAGAAACCATTGACTATGATTATTTCCAAAATTTAAACTCTATATTTAAAATTTCCTCTTCTTTATTTACAAAAGCCACATGTTTAATATATGTTCTTTGCTAAAAAATGCTTAACATACAGAAATTGATTAAAAAGCAAAGTTACAACTGTTTATTAAATTTTATGTATACATAGCTTTCTTTTTTAATTTACTCCACTAAAATTTGTATTTATACTTGTTTGTTTTCAGTGTCCTATCTGCATTGATCCATGCTATTTTGTGATCTTGGAGCAGAATTGCTCCTATTTTTAGTTATCTTTAAAGGAAATATGATAAAATAAGTTTTGGGGCATTTATTTATTTTCTGCCATGATGAATTGATTCATATATAAAGACATCATTTAACTTTCTCTTATTTAAATTTTTTATTTTACTCATATTTGTGAAGGAGTATCAAATTTTTTCCCTGGGAGTTCTCATCACTGAACTGGTTAAAATTCAACATATGAATTGAAATCCATATACTTCTTTTTATAAATGTATTTTGTAAACAATTTGTACCTCCTTGAAATGCATGTATATATTATAGATGTGTTTGAATACACAAACACATGTATACACACATTGGCATAAAAGTTAAAGAATATGCGTTGGTTTAATACATTTTCGCTGTAGTAAACATAATGGCAACCTTTGCTTACAGTAGATTTGGGTTTGGCCTAATCTCAGTGGTCTAAAATTGCTTTCATAAGGAAATTAACTAAAATATTATTTTTGAGCTAATAAAGTAATTTACAATCTCAGGTTACTTTTGTTTATTTAACAATATGCCACCTGTGCCGAAATATATTTGCATTGGTATCCTGCATTTTAAAATTAAGCTTTAAGTAATAAAATTACTAAAATATTTTATTAACAAATGCTTATCGTTACATAAAATGAATAGGTCCTTACTCTGGCTATCAATGTCATTGTTACATTCCTTTTTGTTAACACCCAGCAGAAGTCTTGGAATCATCATTATTTAATTAAATCACTCTCTTTTAAAAGCTATACCTGAGCTTATGAAAATGACTCCTCTATTCACATTTTGAATTTTCTCGTTAATATGCTGATAAAATAAAGCAGTATTTTTTCTTAAAATATTTACATACATGTGTCAAATACAAGAAAAATAATTCAAGTCACATACACATCCAACATTAAAGAGCCAAAAGTTATTCTCTTCAGTATTGTTTATTTTATTCTTTA
>NW_007733931.1:96913-98630 GCF_000696425.1 Galeopterus variegatus
AATGTATTTCCTAAAAGAATACGTTGCCACTTTGACATAATACAATGACAAAATATAATTTCTTAAAATCTTAATCTGTGCTAGGTACTGCTACAAAAGCTGTAAATTCACTGTCTGCTATGGACTGGATGCCCCCCAACCTCACTGAAGCTTAATTCCCACTGGAACTGTAGAGGGTGTTAAATCCTATTATGGTAATTGAAAGGTGGGGCCTTTAGGAGGTGATTACATTGTAGGACAATGCTTTAGTGAATTGATTAAAAATGGTGGCAATGGGTGTGGATTGGAGGGCTTTAAAAATAGAGTTAATGAGGAGGTCAGTTTTTCATGCTCTCTACTTCCACTATCTTGCAATGTGAGACCTCTGGGTCACTGTCGCCACCACCAGATGTAATTTGGATTTTCCAGCCTCTGAAACTATAAGCAATACATTTTTTCTTTCCAAATCACCCTGTATTATAAGCAACAGAAATGGACTAATACAGAAAATTGGGCCAGAGAAATGGGGTGTTCCTTATAAGAAGTACTTGAAAACATGGAAGCAGCTTTAGAACTGGGTGGTGAGGGGAGGCTGGAATAATTTGAAAGAACAGGCTAGGAAAAGCCTAGATGCCGGTGAGAAAAGTTTGGAACCTTTTAGAGACTGGTTAAACAGTGGTGGCCAGAATGTGAATAAAATATGAACAGTAAAGGCCATGCTGATAAGGTCTCAGATAGAAGTAAGGAAATTATTGAGAATTGGCTGCATTTGTGGACTTTGTAGAAGTTGGAACTTAAGAGTTGTGAACCAGAGTATTTGGCAGAGGAAATTTCTAAGCAGTAAAACATTAAGGAAGCTGCATGGCTACTTGTAACAGCCTATGCTGAGTTACAGCAGCAAAGGCATGACATAAAGCCAGAATGTATAATTAAAAAGAAAGCAGAGGGTAAAGATTTGGAAAATCTATAGCCTGGCCATGTTGTAGAGAAGCAGACAGCATATTCAGAAGAAAAATGCAATGCTGCTAAGATTAGCACAAGAGAAAGAGATTATCAAGAGATGGGGGGGGAAGGCCCTGAAGGCATTGTAGAAGCCTCTCGGGCCAACCCTTCTATTTCAGGCCCAAAGGCCTAGTGGGACAAAATGTTCTTGGGAAACAGGAGTCAACCCTCTGTGGGCTCACACTCCAGGGCCACCTTGAGAATCAACTCCCCATATCAGCAATCCAGTTCCTTTGGCTGCTCCAACCATGGCTAAATTGGCCTCAGGTATGGCTGGACCCAAAGCTTTGGAAAATACAAGCCTGAAGCCTTGGTGGCATCCATGTGGTGTTAGGTCTTCAGGCTTGCAGAATGCTAAAGCTGTGAAGCCTTGGGAGCCTCCACCCTGATTTCAAAGGATGTATGGAAAAGCCTGGGCATCCAGGAAGAGATTTATCACAGGGGCAGATTCACAGCACAGAGTCTTTGCTAGAGCAATGCCAAGTGAAAATGTGGGGTCAGAGTTGCAGCAAAGAAACCCATCAGTGCCATGTCTAGTGAAGCCATGGGAACAGGACCAACATGGAGATCCCAGAATTGTGGAGCTACCAGTGTGCACCCCTAGTTTGGGAGAGCTGAAGTGTTACCTGAGTCAAGAAAAGCCATTGGAGCAGAGAGGCCAAAGGACTTGGTAAGCAACCCTGTATCATCGTGCAGAGGATGCCAAACATGGAGCCAAGGTACCTGATTTGAAAGC
>NW_007733931.1:99532-102545 GCF_000696425.1 Galeopterus variegatus
ATGCCTCCCCAACCTCATCATAGCTTAAATCCCCATTGTAACTGTGGAGGGTGGAAAATCCTATTATGGTAATTAAAAGGTGGGGCCTTGAAGAGGTGATTAGATTGTAGGACCATACTGCAGTGAACTCATTAAAAATGGTGGTTTGGAGGACTTTAAAAGACAGTTAATGAGGATCTTACCCCTTTGTTCTCTCTGCTCCACCGTTTTCACAATGTGATACCCCACCATAACTGATGCCACCACCAAAGCCAGCCTTTACCAGATGAAGCCTTTGCAAGACTCTGAAATTATAAGCATTGAATTTATTGTTCTTTATGAATCATCCAGTTCCAGGTATTTTGTAATAAGAAACAGAAATGGACTAGCACACTACCCAAATTATTTGTTATATTGGCACTCCAGGTATTTGATAATATCATCCCTATTGATAGCTGTAAAAATTGAAGCTCAGAAATGTTGAGTTAATATGGAGAAATGATTTACCTCATGTAGGTCTGAGCCCCTATATTTAATATCCAGGTCACACTGCATGTAGCTCTTGGGCCTTAAATCAGGAAATTAAAGTTCTTACCCCAGTTCCCTCCATTGTAAATTGAGTAATTTTACTACACAGATAATGTGAAGCAAAATTCATAGGGATCTGCATTTATTTTGCACTGACTCTCTTATTAAGGACAATACCATGTTTATAGTGATATGGAAAGTCCAGGGAGGAAAGAACCCTAACCTACATCCCATGCTTCCGCTTCTGTATACTGCTTGCCTCTTGCATCAGCCCAGTCCACCTGACACAGATTCTGAGAAAATGAAACCTAAAACTCTGGAATAACGTGCCCTATATAACCCTTTGCAAGTCCTGAGTCAGCACTCAGACTGGGGCGTTATTTCCTCTGAGTTAGATGGCTTAATAAACCTCGAGTTCTCCAACCTTCCGAGTGTTGCTTGGTTTCTCTGCAGCCTGTTTGCCTCCGTTTCTGCAACAATAGTTCTTTATGTACACAGCATATGTGCTATGATAAGGTTTTTTTTGGGGGGGGAGGTGGAGTTCAAACGGTTGGTTAGGTGGTTTCTTGATGTTAAATTGTTTCATTGTGTTAATAAATGTTCTAGGAGTTGAAAAATGTCTATAAATGGGAACATTTAACTTCATTAGACAAACTCTATTATATTTCTGGATTAAAATAAAGAAGTCTATTGTTATGAGATGCCCCAGCCCCTACTGACCTTAACATATGCATTCTGCTTCTGTACAAATTGCTTGCTAAAATAAATGGGGGAATTAACAGAGTAGCATGGCTGCCATTTTAGGAGGCTCTGCCATTTTATCCTGGAAAGTCCCTATGGGGAATCCAGGGTGGGGAGGGGCTATAGGGCTAACCAGAAAATTAGCTTAGGTACCGCTGGCTTGCTTGCATTAGCTAGATTGTGTCAGGCATGAAAAATTCCCACCTAGCTAAAAATAAAAGCTGCAAGGTTTCAACTCAGGGCTGCGCTCTCGATTGGCCTGCGTAGCCCTGGCTGCCAGAAATAAACTCTTTTCCTTTTCCTGTCACCCGGTTCTCGTGGGCAAATTTCTTTTACCCACCGGATGTTGGCCATAACACTATGTGAGGAAACAGTATGTTACTGAAAAGGAACTTTAATGGAAAGTATATTTCAACCTCACTTAAAATGGCATTTGTGTACATATAATTTACATCTCTAGTCTAACTCAACTTTTACCAGATCTGGACCTGTGGATTCTCAGTGGCTGAGTTTATTACCTTGCAATTGGGTTGCCTAGTGACTTTATTCTCTGCCTCAAAAAAACAACAGATGTAATAGAAGCAATGCCCTAGACAATAATAAAAATCTTTTGTATTAAAAATAATTGTTATATTTTATATTTTTTAGCACTTTAAAATGTTTGATTCTGATCATATATTTCTTTTGAAATAAAGATTTTGCATTTATGTGTAACACAATATCCCAACATATTCCTTCTTGGGATATTGGTAATTAGCTAGCTATGTTGAAAAGCTGGAGACACAGGAGTAGTTCTGAAAAGCTGCCATTTTGTAAAGAAAATTACATTTATAAAAGACCAGCTGTACTAGAAGGAGAGCTGCTCAGAGATACCTTTATCACCGAGAGACTTTATTTCATAGCAAGACAACCTTTATTCATGTTTTATTTCTTCTCCACATCCTCCCATAACTTGTCTACACCACCCCCCAGAAGCCCTAAACCCCTTTTCCTTTTCATAGCTCTGGATATTATATAAACTTCAATCATCTGGCCCTTTTTTGAGTCTCATATTTTTGTGGGACTCCTATGTACACATACATAATTAAATATTGTTTTCTTCTATTAATCTGTCTCATGTCAATTTAATTCATAGATAAGCTAAAGAACCTAGGAGGGTGGAAGAAAGCTATTTTTCCTCCCCTAAAAAAGAGATGGAAAATGCATGTCTATACAATAAACCATGTATACAAACATATCTATAATTAGTTCTGTATTTATCTGTGTGTATGTTGTATAGGTAAATATAGTGTGTGTATGTATACATGTACATATACATACATTTATGCACAAAAACTTTTTTGAACATGTGGAACAAAGGTATGATAACAATTCTAATGTCTGCAAATTATAGCATCTGTGTTCGTTCTGGGATTATTTTCACTGACCTAGTATTCTCATGCTTTATGTTTTCCTGCTTCTTTTGAATATTTGATAATGTGTGATTGAATGCAAGACATTATGAATTTTACCTTGATGGGTGCTGGCTATTTTTGTATATCTTAAGAACTTCTGAGCTTTTTGGTGGGATTCAATTAAGTTACTTTGAAACACTTTGATCCTTACTGGTGTTTTTTTATGGTGTTTTTAAGCAGACTAAATGCATTCCTTATTCTAGGAAATCAGTATTCCCTACTACACAGATAAAATCTTCAGTATTCTATACCATGTTTCATAAATTATGAGATTTTCCAACCTGGCTGGTGAGAACAGGTACAGCCCTGTT
>NW_007733931.1:102998-107294 GCF_000696425.1 Galeopterus variegatus
TGTGATCTGTCATCTGTGTTCATTCTGGGATTATTTTCACTGACCTAGTATTCTCATGCTTTATGTTTTCCTGCTTGTTTTGAATATTTGATAATGTGTGATTGAATGCAAGACATTATGAATTTTACCTTGATGGGTGCTGGCTATTTTTGTATATCTTAAGAACTTCTGAGCTTTTTGGTGGGATTCAATTAAGTTACTTTGAAACACTTTGATCCTTACTGGTGTTTTTTTATGGTGTTTTTAAGCAGGCTAAATGCATTCCTTATTCTAGGAAATCAGTATTCCCTACTACATAGATAAAATCTTCAGTATTCTATCCCATGTTTCATAAATTATGAGATTTTCCAACCTGGCTGGTGAGAACAGGTACAGCCCTGTTGGAACACTGGGCACTGTTTATTCTAATGCTTTTGAATGGTCATTTGCAAAAATATTCAGAATAAACAATGAGGGAAAAACCTATGCATTAATATTTACAATATAACACGGATAAATTATTCCCAGAAGATGGAGACAGCTGCAGCATAACCAACTTTTTTGTTCTCAGTCAATGACCTTCTCCTTTGTCTTTGATATAGTCAACTTTAGCATTGCCTTGACACCCTGGATCCCTGCTGACTTGCATCATGTTGGCAATTCTACCCCCTGCATCCAAACTTAAGGGGAACAACACAAGCTTTCAATAGACTAATCAAAGCCACTTCCATGCTCTCTAGGAGGGCAAATTAAGTTGATTATTTTCATTGCTCAAATGCAAATGCTGTTGCACTAAAAATTCAAGATACACAGTGCTTAGGTTGTATTCAGAGTCAGCATTTTAATATGCTCTGGTGAAAAAAATCTATGGTGTGATTTGAAGTTTATTCATTATAATAGAGAATTGTATTATTAAATTTTAGTCTGGAGCTATTAAGCAAAATAAATATCTTAGGTAACTATAGAATGACTGCTTTTTCATTTTCTAAATGCCATTGGATTTTTAAAAAACAGTGTATATTATTTCTGATAGAATTTCTAGACACATACAGTAGAAGAGTCCATGGAAAAACACATACTTCAAAATGAAAATGTTACCATTTCATTTATATGTTTCTTTAGTATTCAAATAAAGCTTACATATCCATGTGATATAAGGCCAGCATTATAATCATGTATATCAAATTGTCATGCATTACAATTGCACTTCAAAAAATGTTTATACTAAAAACAGAATCACTTTGAGTAAAGGAGATTTAAACATACACCCAGACACACTGAGTAAAATGCATGGAAGGACAGAAAACTTCATACATAAATATTTTATTTGTAATATCTTCAACATGATAATAAAAAATTGTTAATTGTACATGAGTGGTCCCTTACACAGCAAGATAGAGTTGAAATATAAACACAATTATTGATAACTTGCTTTGTATGATATAAACTATACTCCAGGCTTCTATTTGCTTTTTAAAAGAATAAACAAGTAAATTATATGAATAAATCCAATTATTTCCCATAAAGGAATTATCTACCATATTGTCATTTATTTTTCTTAAAATATAATTAGCTTTATATATGTATGAACTGTCAAAAGACAAACTAAGAAATTTAGCTATAGATCTAATTGGCTTCTATTTGTGATTTGTGATCTGGCAACTTCCATTCTACAAAATAGAATGAGAGTTCCCACTGTGCAACAGCAGAACAGTGGGTTTTGTAAGTTGAGAACAAAGAAACAGAGGAATAGAAAAAAAAAAAAAAAAAAAAACTGCTTGGTTAACATCAGGTTATTTCAAGTTACATTTTTGTAAGAGTTAAAGAAGAGGGGGACTTCCTTATTACATTGACTCAGGTAGACTGGAATTTCCTGTTTTTAGGAAAAACTGATCTGTTTGGGGATCTATCTGTTTTCTTAACATTTTAATTTGATTATGTGGCATTTAGCATGAGTGACTCCATTTTGGTTTGGTCTGGTTTGTTGGCGCCTAGTGCGAGAGCTGAGCCCCAAACCATGGCATCCTATAATTTTGTATAACAGTATGTATGTGTGCGTGCATATGTGTGTGTGTGTGTGTGTGTATTAATTACAGTCTGTATGTTTTAATAGAAATACCATCACATGAATAATCATTTAGAATGCATATATCCTAAAACATATGGACATACAGTATAATTACTTTTCATAAAAAGGTTGTTTTATTGTATACATTTAAAAGATACACATGAAAGAAAAATTTAGCTATAAAGTTGTTCATTTTTAAAGTTACGGAAATTCCTTAGGAATTAAGATGCATTTGTAATTTAGCTAGGAACAAGAAAATCATGGAATATAAATCTACAGGTTTTTCTGTAAATAGAAAAAGCTATTATTACAATATCTAATCACTTTAGGAAAGGTTCTATTTTCTTTCACATGTTCTAAGACAGTTTTATTTCTGAGTTCTATTAGTAATTCTTTATGTGTTATTCTAATAGCAATAATCAACTAAATTCAATAGAATAAGTGTGTGCACTATTCATTTTGGGCAAGTTGGAGAAAATCACATTGCCTGAAAAGCCTTACAAACATAGGCAAATAGATTTCATTCTGAATTGGTCAAGGCCTCAACAAATACTGATGAGAAAACCACATGGTCTTTAAATTTCTGTTACATATGACATCTTTCCTTGATTTCTAAAACAATTGACTAGAATTCTAGTCTATTTTTTATTGAGTAGAATTATTAATGTTGAGTATTTGAGTAATTGTATGAAGTAAATTATAATTTACTTTTTTTCTTTTAAGGGGGAAATACAATAAAATGTCTTAAAGTTTCTAAAAGTCAGAGGTGGAGACTACTAAGTAGACTTTTTCAGGATTTCGACAGTTCTTGTGAAAATGAGGAAAACTTTTTTTGTTGTTATTTACTTTATTCAAAACAACTCAAACTCTTTGACTGCGATATTACCTGAATGAATGTAAAGAACTAATTACATTTAAGAAGAAAAAAGTTACATTGATGCTAAAATTAAGTAAAAATGATGACAAAATTTTGAAATGTATTATAAATTAATTTTTCCCATAAACAGGAAAAAAGCTGAATGAAGGGGCAGAAAATGCACAGAGTTACAGGAGATCACAATAAATAGGAAAAGAAAAAAGTAAAATGCAAAGAAAAAATAACATATATAAAAGCACACTGTAAATTAAAAAGCACTTTCCTATCTTGTTGTTTAATAATATTAACATGTATATAAATATTTCATTATTTATACTGGCTAGTGTACTAAACTGCTTGAAGAGTACTGGGTATTGTTTGAGAAGAGTCCATTAAAGTGAGAATTGTACTTTTGAAAAATAAATTCATATGTATTTATTAATCACTTACAAGCTTAAATAGTTCTGTGAACTTTCTCCCTCAAAAGAGTTTACCATTCAGAAAGAGACAACATTATTTACTCAGACTTAATGATCAATTACTGATTAAAAGTCTAATCCATGTATTATGGCTGAGTTTCCAATCATGAAGATATTTTTTCCAGAGTTCATATTCTTAGAATGCATTGATATAGTTTAATATACAAGACTCTTCACTCAACTGTAATTTATTTTTATTTAAGTTCCTCATCTGTTTATTTTTAATAAGAAAACCTACATTTATATTTCTATCAGTAATTTTCAGAAAACAAATTATAAAGATATTAAATAATTCAAAATATTGTATTTTACTAGTTTTCATTTAGGATATGGAAACTTTATTCTAATGTTTTCTTTAGAGATAAGCTTTGTTTTTATTTAAATGAGATATTCTAGTAGCCAGAACACTTATAATTATGTCATATGTGAAAAGTGCTGAACATAGTATCTTAAATTGCATTTGAGGAGACATATTAAAGATCTTTTCTCCACTACGGTTATAAAATAAATATTTTCAAACTTCTGACTTTTTGGTTTTATTCTTGGCTATTTTTAATCTCTGCTCCATAATGTGATTTTGACATATTAAGTCCTTCATGGAAAGTCTTTGAGAAATTATTCTCAATCTTTTTCAAGTTCTGTCCATAATCCAGATTGGTTATCAATGTCACCTCTCAGCACATCATACCCCCAAATATGGCACCTTGTTAAGATCAAGGAAACTTAGAAAACCTAGGCAGGTCATCCTGATTTTCTCCCTCCCTCTCTGCTGAAGACCGTCATGTGACAGTTGTCCTGCCCTATATCCAGTAGGAATAAATGTCACAAAGGATGACAAAAACAATCTGAACAGGGCCGGCCCGGTGGCGCACTGGATAAGTGCGCCGCTTGGGAAGCGAGGCGGCGCTCCCGCC
>NW_007733931.1:108294-110263 GCF_000696425.1 Galeopterus variegatus
AAAAAAAAAAAAAAAAAAAAAAACCAATCTGAACAAACAAGGCTTGCTAATCCCCCCCCCCCCAGTTTATTACCGTTAGATCAGGCCCTTTTCTCCACCAATCATATGCTGCAAACTGTACATAAAAATACAGTTTTCTCTGGGTCTTTGAATCTTCATGTCTGAATGCTCCTGTGTCACATAAAGCTGATATTAGATAAATTTGTCACATTTTTCTCTTGTTAATCTGTCTTTTGTTTCAGGGTTCTCAGCCATGAACCTTGTGGCAGGTGAGGAAAAGATACTACATTTTCTCCACTATATCATTTTCATTATCTTTAATAACAACAATATTGCATAAGTTTAATGAGATCATAATTCTATTTTTTTTTTTTTGTCTTTTTCTGTGTCCGGCAATGGATCGCAACCCTCAGTGTTGCCCCCGCACCGGACTGGGACCGGCAACGGGATCGCAACCCTCGGTGCTGCCCCCGCGTCCCGCTCAGCCAGTGAGTGGGAACCAGTCCGTATGTGGGATCCGAACCCTCAGCAGGAGCGCAACGGCGCTTCCCAAGCGGCGCACTAGTGCAGTGCGCCACTGGGCCGGCCCGAGATCATAATTCTAAATTTTGCAGTAGATCTATTTCAGCACTCTCTATGACAAAGAGTACAAAATGTACATGGGAATACAGCTGTGGCCCTGTAAACCATTTATTGCTATGTGTTCTATTTAAGGACACATCAATAGGATTTTTGATATTTTAAATACTAAAGGCCTTGTGAATCCAACTTGTAAATATATAGCTGAAACACAGCTAAATCCTATCTCCTCAATGTCTCAATGAGGCTACACTTCATTGTATCGCTGAGCCCCAAGGTAAGAAAACTTGATTCCAAACTATTAGTGAACTACCCTGTTGTCTTCCATTCTCGATAAACCATTCTCCAGAAGATCCAGTCCTTTGCAAAAACAATAGACTCTACTGTTCCTTGCAAAATAACTTCAATACGCCCTATTTTAAATTGCAAATTACAAAAGTACCANAAAATAAATTCATATGTATTTATTAATCACTTACAAGCTTAAATAGTTCTGTGAACTTTCTACCCTAAAAGAGTTTACCATTTAGAAAGAGACAACATTATTTACTCGTACTTAATGATCAATTACTGATTAAAAATCTGATCCATGTATTATGGCTGAGTTTCTAATCACGAATATTTTTTTTCCAGAGTTCATATTCTTAGAATGCATTGTTATAGTTTAATATACAAGACTCTTCACTCAACTGTAATTTATTTTTATTTAAGTTCCTCATCTGTTTATTTTTTAATAAGAAAACCTACATTTATTTTTCTATCAGTAATTTTCAGAAAACAAATTATAAAGATATTAAATAAATTGAAATATTGTATTTTACTAGTTTTCATTTAGGATATGGAACCTTTATTCTAATGTTTTCTTTAGAGATAAACTTTGTTTTTATTTAAATGAGATATTCTAGTAGCCAGAACACTTATAATTATGTCATATGTGAAAAGTGCTGAACATAGTATCTTAAATTGCATTTGAGGAGACATATTAAAGATCTTTTCTCCACTACAGTTATAAAATAAATATTTTCAAACTTCAGACTTTTTGGTTTTATTCTTGGCTATTTTTTATCTCTGCTCCATAATGTGATTTTGACATATTAAGTCCTTCATGGAAAGTCTTTGAGAAATTATTCTCAATCTTTTTCAAGTTCTGTCCATAATCCAGATTGGTTATCAATGTCACAGCTCAGCACATCATACCCCCAAATATGGCACCTTGTTAAGATCAAGGAAACTTAGAAAACCTAGGCAGGTCACCCTGATTTTCTTCCTCCCTCTCTGCTGAAGACCGTCATGTGACAGGTGTCCTGCCCTATATCCAGTAGGAATAAATGTCACAAAGGATGACAAAAACAATCTGAACAAACAAGGCTTGCTAATTCCCCCCCCCCCC
>NW_007733931.1:111263-113313 GCF_000696425.1 Galeopterus variegatus
TATGTGTTCTATTTAAGGACACATCAATAGGATTTTTGATATTTTAAATACTAAAGGCTTTCACACCTGCATGATTACTCATATTCAATAAGCACCTAAATAAAGCATATTTTGCCTTGTGAATCCAACTTGTAAATATATAGCTGAAACACAGCTAAATCCTATCTCCTCAATGTCTCAATGAGGCTACACTTCATTGTATCGCTGAGCCCCAAGGTAAGAAAACTTGATTCCAAACTATTAGTGAACTACCCTGTTGTCTTCCATTCTCGATAAACCATTCTCCAGAAGATCCAGTCCTTTGGAAAAACAATAGACTCTTCTGTTCCTTGCAAAATAACTTCAATACGCCCTATTTTAAATTGCAAATTACAAAAGTACCATGGGCTTAAGACCATTGAAAGCTGATCAACCTTGACGCCCTGCACAGATACTAGGTATGCCAAAAAAGCCATAGAATCTGCTAATCGTTTGTCTTCTTCCTCAAACTAAAGATAATTCCAAACCCTCTATTTCCCTTATGTGATTAAAAACCATTTTGGGGAAAGGGCACCTTTTACACCAATTTACAGTTGCTGAAATATATATATAATTTCAGATGCAAAGTACCTTAAAAGATCATTGCCAGCTTTTCAGACCGTTCAAAGAATTATGCTCTTAGCAAAGGGCATTCCAAGTTTTTGAAACAAAATTTCAGTAATTAATTTTTTATTTTCATATTCTAGTGAGGTTTCTTTGTCATCAATGACTTCTTCCACAAAAGGTTTGTGAACTCTATTAAGGTTTACAGCACAAAGGCCATAGTCATCTCTTTATTTGTTGTTTTGACTATAGATCAGGAAGGAGAGATGGCTGACTTCAAAGGGTAGACAATGTTAATCCAACTGAATATGCCTTGATATGACAAAATAATATGTCATAAAATTTGTTATGAAGTTTTTGAATCATTGTCTTTAGTGGCTGAAATAAAGGACGAATTTGGGATATTTGTTTTACAAATAACCCAGTTCAAGCAAACCCAACAAATTCAAGTTAAGTGATAACTTTGAAAATCAATAAATGTTGGTTTCTTTATTAGTAAAATAAGTTGACAATAACAGAATGCAAACTAAAAATTAACAGTATGTTCATAACATACAATAAAATTATATCACTACAGCAATAAATCAAGCATCAGGAAACAATCTTTTGTTTTTAATCAAGCACCAGAAAATAGCAACCTTTCCTATCATTTCATAAAAGGCATGGAACAACAGAACCAACAAGATCCCAGCAAATATTCTTGATAATGACATTATTCTGTTTATTTTGAATAGTTTGTGACAGCTGACCTATGTACCTTTCATCTGTGCATCTGCATCTTTGGTCTGCTAACTTAAATAAGCCAAAATCTTCTTTTAAGCCTTGCTCTCTGGTGCTGACTACTCTTCACTGTGGATTAAAGTTCCTCCTCCATCAGTTATTTTTCCTACTTCTAAAACTAGAATGCACCAGAGCAAGTGTAGGTTCAGATACCCTCCACCCCAATTATGGCAGGGATATTTCTCTCTAGAAGTTGCAGTCCCCAAATAATCAATCCAGTCACTAAAGTCTTTATAGTGCATGGAGACAAGGCAACCCGCAGTCCTCAGAAAGAGAACACAGCTCTGGTCCTGCAGACCATAATTTCTCCTGGCAAGAAGACCAGGCCCTAGGGATGTGGGTCTCGAGGGTAGACCATACTCCAGTGCCCAGGTGGACTGCCTCTGGGGGAAGCTAGTTGTCCAGATTCTTGGTTCCTGGGTGTTCAGTGCCTGGTCCTCAGCAGTTCAGAGTCCACCGCCACCCTGGAGGAGGAGGACCACTCCTCCTTGTTTTGTTTTAATCAGTATTAATATGACAAACTGAATATCTTCTATTAAGATCTATCATATCAGGTATACCCAAAGTTGTTTTACATAAACATCTTTAATTTGTAAATTGGCTGCCTCTTCTATTTTACTGTGTAATATGATGTATCAAAGTGAATCCATACAATTACAATCTTTGTTATATATCTCAAAAGACACAC
>NW_007733931.1:114974-116159 GCF_000696425.1 Galeopterus variegatus
TTTGTGAGGACAGTGCATCTTATTGTTCTATTCTATCTCACTGCAGTATTGGCATGTGTCTCAGTGGCTACACTCAGGTTCCCTGCTGCCATTATAAATGAGTATGAAGCCATTTCCCTAGTGGAAGTAGCTCTAGGACTGACATTTCATTATAGTGCAGGGAGCTGGTATTCCACCAAACACAACAGAACTAAATGCTTTCCTCCTATTCACTACTTCTGTTAAGAATCTCAGGGGGATAGAAACTGAAATGCAGCTGTAGGTTAATGTAGGACAATTAAATTTCTTATTATAATTTTTTGAATCTATTATATATAATTTCATATGGGCACCTAGTGGTCTTTATACCTAATGATCACCAACATTACAATATTTGTCAAAGATCAAAACTATTACTGAAGTTTTATGTAAACAAATCTAATTCAAACTAATATCTTTCTTCTTAGATGGAATTACCTGTAACTGATATTAGACAGAGTATATTTTTATGAACCATGAAAATTAATTTGCTGAGAAGTTAAGAAAATATTTCTCCCCACTTAGGATTTAGTTTTCCTAGTCATTTGGCCTTTCAAGCTCTCTTTCTAATTTTAATCTTTTAACTAATTATTCACGTACTTCACTGTGCAAGAATGACTATCTCCTTGTCTTTCATAGCAGTATTTGTTGCTTAACTTAATGTACCATTTTATTTGTCATGGTACAATGAGAATGAAGATAATGAATTTTTTTCTGATTGCCAGAAATCAAATGTTTCTCCAATGGAAACAAATAATTTTCTCGGTCTTGTTTAGAAGCCAAATCATGGGAAAGAGTAAAGAGTACTTTTACCCTTACACTTTACCCAACAGAGCTCCCCATTTTTTTTTTCATATGTTAATCAGTGATTTTAGCCATGTATTAAAAAACATTTATTTATTCACTGTTCCATTTACTCAGTCAATAGTGATTGCATGCTTTTATGAGTAGGCATTACATAAAATAATCCATACAAAAACTGTGAGCTTTAAAAGGCCTATCATTAGTTACTGTTGTGTTTTGTCAATTTAAATCTCATGATGAATAATAGAAAGTATATGTGTAAAACTTTCAATTCCTGGAATCAGAAAAAATACAGTGTCATCCTTCTAATTGTACCACTGCAAGTAAAATGGTAGACACTCAAACATTCAATAAAGTTAATCT
>NW_007733931.1:116724-118446 GCF_000696425.1 Galeopterus variegatus
AAAACTGTGAGCTTTAAAAGGCCTATCATTAGTTACTGTTGTGTTTTGTCAATTTAAATCTCATGATGAATAATAGAAAGTATATGTGTAAAACTTTCAATTCCTGGAATCAGAAAAAATACAGTGTCATCCTTCTAATTGTACCACTGCAAGTAAAATGGTAGACACTCAAACATTCAATAAAGTTAATCTGTCAACACATTTCATCAAATTTATCAGATGTCTTCTCTTTTTAAAATGTGTAAGTTATTTATTAAATCAAAAGAAAATTTTAAACAAGTCTGTGTGATAAAAATAATTTTTATTTTGAATAGCCTCCTATTTTAATTTTATATACTTTCAAATAAAAGCAGCCATACTCATAAAATTTTGGAAAAAACTCTAATAAATTAACGAAAAAAGTTAGATGAAATTGCCTGACTGAACAGAATTTCCCCAGAAAAATAATAAAAAAATTATAAAATTTAAAATTGATAATACATGTTTTTGAAGATTACTTGAGTACATCCATAGTACATTAGTTCATTTCTGTTGCTTATAACAAAATAATTGGAGCTAAGTATTTTTTGAGAAAACAAAATTTATTGCTTACAGTTTCAGAGGCTGGGAAGTCCAAAGTCTAGGAACACATCTGTAGAAGGCTTTGGTGGTGGTGACAGTTATGAAAGTGTCTCACATGTCCGAGTGGTGTGCGGAATATACTAAAAAGCATATGCACTTCACAGGGCCTGGTTTCCAAAGCCTTGCAGCTTCAAATATTGACCTTGCAAGGACAGGAAATTTTCCTCAGGCTATAATTCTCTGTTGCAAGATAATAATTGTGGCACAGCAGGTTGCTGGCTCAAAGACAGATAGTTCCTGATTGTTATGTAAAGATACTAAGAATTGGTATAAGAAGGAATTTTTGCTAAGATTAAGCTTGTGTTGCTAAGATCACTTAATTGTCTCTTGGAATGTCATCTGGCTTGTTTCACTGAAAGTTACCAGCCTATACTGATAAACTATAACTCCACCTTTGTTCTCTTCCTGTGACTTCCTGGACTGGAAGAGAGCCCCAATTTGGCATTAATTTCCCGAGGAAGGGATGCCTCTTACTTGAGCGTCCCCAAGGGAAGTTAACCACTTTGGGGCTTCTCACTGCTCAAAAGAGATGGGCTTTGAGTAATCCTGTGTGTCTCCATCACCTAGGGGAAGTGGGATAACAAATCCATAGGGGGCAAAGCAACACAAAGCAACAAAATGGTGCCCCATGTGAGGATGCTCTCCATGGATCAGAGACTGACCTGCCAAGCATTGGAGAGGAATAGGACATCTGATTCATCCCAGAAAGGGAGTCCCTAATAAGAGAGATGAAACGCACCCCAGTAAGGGAATCACAGGTGGCTTTCGATTAGCTATTGCATGCCTGCGGCAGGTCAAAGTTAGGGCTTTTTCAACCCCAGAAATATTTTTTTAATTCTCTTTACTTTTAAAATATGGATAATTCATTAACGAAAGGGGAGACTGAACATATATTACAACTCCAATGTCTCCTTAAAGCAGCAGGCTGTAAGTAACTGAATGGCATCTTGTAAAACTGTTACTGGATATTAAACAACCAAGTCCTTGATACCTCTAGGAAGGGATCCCTCTCGCTTGAGAGTTCTGGTAGGAGATTAACTACTTTGGGGCCTCTCACTGCTCAGAAGAGATGGGCTTTGACTAATCCTTTGCATCTCCATC
>NW_007733931.1:119183-119897 GCF_000696425.1 Galeopterus variegatus
TCCATTGGGGGCAAAGCAACACAAAGCAACAGTGGTGGAGCAAAGAGAGAGATATCTCTTCATGTGCTCTCCTTTATATAGCTCTTAGAGCCACACTCATGACCACCACTAAAACATCAACTTATTTTTCCATTTACTAGGGCATGGTCCTCAGAATCTAATCACCTCTTTGAGGCCCCACCCTTCATTTACCATTATAGCATTTCCCACTCTCAGCACTTACAGTAGAGGTTAAGCTTCAATGAGTTTTGGGGGAACATTCAATCTACAGCACTTAAGTTATTAATTTGGCAATATTCAGTTTGGCTATGTCATTATATTTAATTTGAACTAATGTGAGATTTTTACTGCTTTTACTTGATACTCAGTTTCCTACTCTGCATGTCCATCAAGGAGGTGACACATGACAAGATTTATTTCTGTTTTATAGCTTTTTGTGAAAAAATTCCAGCTACTCATCTATTGTCCTAGACAGATTACACTCTTTAAAATCATTGCAAATTACAATTTTTTATTTCTTTGTTAGATATATATGTTGCATTTAAAACCAGATATAAAATAGTAGTTTGAGCATTTTTTCCTTCTTTTTCTTATTGTGTAACTTACAGAATAGAGTGAGCATCTTTTTTATATCTTGGCAAATTGTCATACTTCTTTCTAAGGTTAGGTCAACTTCTAATATTTTATCTTTCAGGATTTCCTTTTTGTGAGACA
>NW_007733931.1:119994-120812 GCF_000696425.1 Galeopterus variegatus
TTATATTGAAATTTCACTTCCAATGTTATCATTTTTCTTTTCTTTTGCTAAACTTTTATCTTTTTTGGCCAATTCTCTCTTTCAATTATACCCTTTTGTAAAATGTCACTCGGGTTTATTACTGGACAATAAGAAACCAACACAACTACATATTTGCTGTCCCCATGAACTGAACAAAAAACGCACAGTGTCCCATCATCATAAGACTTTGAAGTACATGATTGTCATTGACCGTGATGAATAGGCTTTTTATGGAATGATCTGTGGACAGAAGAGCTAGCAGTGAAGTTTGTACTTTATGCAATTAATCACAGGTAATACATCTTGGTAACAAATTTCAACCATGTTTTGAGGGACTAATTTCAGTGAGCTAAAGGTGGTAAGTAAAATTTGTGAATATCAAAAACATGCAATGCCATGCCTTGCTATATATAATTTCAGATAGAAACAAATTTAAAAACCTGAATATACATTAGTTTTATGTAACTGTGTGTACTGAAGAATTACCAACAAACAGTGACAAAGGAAATTATTATATTTCCTCCATTTAACCAAAAGAGGGCTTTATGAACAGTAAATATTTTCTCCATATCTTTAATTATGGCCATCCCAAATGTATTGTTTTCTGCATTCCAAATGTTCAGAATATGTAAATAAACTTAATTTGCAAGGAAAGTTTATTTTGTAGTATTTGTCAGTTATTCATAGAAATAATTGAACTCTGTGCTTATTTTTGCTTATATTTTATAAACTCACACAGATCCAATCTTCATCTTTCAGTGTCCCACTGGCAAAACAACAAATGCATTCAATTTTAG
>NW_007733931.1:122546-124424 GCF_000696425.1 Galeopterus variegatus
CCTCCAAATTCTAAAGGGAGCCACAAATAACCGGGGCAGATATTGTCAAAGGACTAATAAAGATGAAAAAAAAAAATCGGTTGCTATTACTAAGTACTGCATCAAAACCTTACCATTTTCCAACATATATAAAGTGGCTGGAGAGGAGAAAGCAAAGAAAGACCTTGGAATCAGGGATTTGTTTTGGTCTTAGAGAAAACTGCTGTGGCTCTTCAGTCCCTCAAAATACAGGGAAATGCTTTCTCTTCTTTCCTGGTTCAGCCACTGAAGAGCTGGTTCTAAAACAGCCACTTATAAAAATAAATATTTTTAAGAAGTTGAGGCTAATCTTCTTTCCTGGTTGAAATTCTAATGGGATTCATAATCTGAGGGAATACAGTTCTTGGGAGATCTTGATATGTAAATCCTGGATTTGAGGAAAGATTTTAAACATTATAGTCTAGTGCATCTTTTTCCCAAGATGCAAGGTTTAAGGAAATAACCTATGTGCTCCTCTCCTGGCTTGGGCTCTGGAACATTGGGTGGACCAGCCACTCTTACCCATGCCTGGACTCTTTCCCCAGTGTAGAAACATTCCTCACCTCATTGGGGCTAACACCTAAGGCCAACATCAGGATGTCCTGTCTCAGGGGTGCTGTCTTGAGGCCGCTTGGGCTTAACTGGTTTGCCACCACTCTACAAAAATATTTACCACTCAAGTTGTTGTCTGACGCCACTCTCTGGGCTACTATGACTTTTCTTTTTTTTTTTTTTGTCTTTTTTTTTCGTGTCCAGCAACGGATCGCAACCCTCAGTGTTGCGCCCGTACCGGACCGGGNCCTAAATTCTTTACATTTTTAAATCCATGTACACATAGCAGAGCTGTATGA
This sequence comes from Galeopterus variegatus, assembly GCF_000696425.1. Classification (NCBI taxonomy): domain Eukaryota; kingdom Metazoa; phylum Chordata; class Mammalia; order Dermoptera; family Cynocephalidae; genus Galeopterus; species Galeopterus variegatus. Next base: position 123,416 of record NW_007733931.1, read on the forward strand.
CTTAGTGTATATCATCACAGGTACTCTTTTCAGAGTCAAAATGGAAATGGAAGGAGACAATTATTGTGCCACTTTCTCACAACCGTATTTTGTTCTCATATCATTGCAAACAATCACTGGGAAGTGCAGTTAGTGAAGAAAATGTTTCCTCCTGGTGGGAACTGAATTTTTGATAGGCAGAGTGACTTTAGCCATCAGTTAAAAGTACTTCCCTGAGATTTGGTGTATTTAGTCTCCTAGCAGGGTCCACTCACATAAAGTATAAAATGGCAGGGGTCATCAAGCTAATGTCTGGTTAGAAATTTTTTGACAGTAATATAGTGGCATGCTGACATAAAAGGTAGGAACAACTAAGACAGGGATTAGGAGCACAGAGAGGTCAGAAAAGCAAATGTTAGCTCTCCAGTACAGATGAGCTGGTGAAAGGACCTATTGGAGACAAGCAAATTTGACAACAGTTCTCAATCATGATAGTTCCCATGTTTACTGTGTAACCTGCATTTCACTCAAATGCTATTCTTTTTTCCCTAAAATTTTTATGTGTAATGTTGTCACTGCTTATACTTTTAATCTTCCAGTAATGTTAGAAATAAACAATCTCGAAAGGAGGGAGATTGGGGTAAAGGCAGAGATTATTTCAAGAAAAAAAAAAAAAAAACCTTGTCATTCATGGAAACATTATTCTCCTTGACCACCTTTTTGCTCTTTCTGAAATTATAAGTGAAATATGTGGATACTACAAAAGTTATAGTGGACTGTGTATTGAAATTATGAGTCTATTCCTCCTTCCCAAAGTAACTTCCTCATTTCATGCTATTTGTCTTTCAGACTCTAAATTGATCAGTATATAATGAGATGCCAATTATGGTTTTTCCTGTTACTCTAGATTTGGGGTAGTTGACAGAATTTCTAACTAAAAGGCAAAGCTGAAGAAAATAGTTGTTGAGTCCTCCAAATTCTAAAGGGAGCCACAAATAACCGGGGCAGATATTGTCAAAGGACTAATAAA
>NW_007733931.1:125689-126969 GCF_000696425.1 Galeopterus variegatus
CCAGGCCGGCCCTTTACTTTTTTTTTTTTTTTCGTGTCCGGCAACGGATTGCAACACTCAGTGTCGCGCCTGTACCAGACCGGGACCGGCAACGGGATCGCAACCCTCGGCATTGCACCCGCACCCTGCTCAGCCAGTGAGTGGGAACTGGTCTGTATGTGGGATCCAAACCCTCAGCGGGAGCACCGCCGTGCTCCCAAGCGGCGCACTGGTACTGTGACTTTTCAAACCAATTTATACTTCATTCCAAGGTACACAAAGTGCTTCTTTCTACATACTTTTCTCTATACAAAGTATTGATAAAATCTAAAATATGACAATGTGAAAAATGAATGTTGGGGTTTCTTCATGTTTCAATTTGCACTTCTTCATTAAGAAATAGCTTTCATATATTTGTTGGATGTGTTTCTTTGGTATGAAATATTAGTTCATGTGTTTGCCTTCTTTTTTTTGTATAGTTTAGTACTTATTAACATGTTGATTCTAATTATTTATCGTTTTCATTTTGTAAGCCCTCATCTAATGTGATACATATTTTAAAGCATAACATTTAAGTGTTTGTGTTTTTTTACCCAGAGAAGTAATTTAATTATTACATAGAAAATAGATCTTTTTAGTTCTTGTGACGTGCTCATGCTTAGAAATGCCCTTTCAAACCAAAGTTATGAAGATAGTTATAACTACATTGGAGTACAATGTGAGTTTAACCAGCATTAGAATAAAAGTAGTGATAGAACATCATCACTATCATTATTATTTGCACTTAGCTAATAACTTTTCCTAACATCATTTATAATAGTAAAACTAAATTTGTGTGATTTCAATTTCAACTCTTTCATAGTAAATTATCTCATGTTTTTGTTTTTATTTAGATATTTTCATTATTTTTGTTGATTTGTATTCCTCAATTAGTACTATAATGTTTCAATTACTGCAGTCTTATATCATTCATTATTATCTAGTATAAGTACATGTGCTTGTTAATCCCCCTTTCTCTGAATTTTCATGGTTATATGCATTTATTTATCACTCACTCACTTACTTTACTAGATGAATTTTAGAGTCATCTTGTTAATTGCTTCCTTCTCCAAAATTTGTTTTGGTCTATTTTTATTACCTGAACATAAAATAATTCAACAATAATTTATAATTTTAAGACACTGAGTTATCATTTTTAAGTATATGTAATGCCTAATAATTTACTCAGGTCACATATTTCCATCTGTTATAATGTGTTCATATTTGTCCTTCTGTCTCTTAAGATAATACATAATTTTTTT
>NW_007733931.1:127852-129358 GCF_000696425.1 Galeopterus variegatus
AATAAAAAGTAATGTACAACTATCAGTGTTGGCTTAAACAAATTGTAGTTTAAGCCAATAATGAAAAAAATAGGTGGCTTATGAAGACTAAATGTGATAATATGTCAAGGCTAAGAGTTTCTAACTGATTATTAACATTGAATATATAATATCTGTTGTTGAAATAATGCTAAAGAAGTTTCTTTATTGAAAAGAATATCCTAATTTTCTTTAGTGAAAAAAGAAGCAAAAAGTTTTGTAGCTCATTTTTAAATGTCAGAAGAAACAAAAATATTATAGTTGACTTTCCATAAGATATAAAAGTATATGCTATATTTATTCCATTAATCTTTATAAAATAAATTTACATAACTTAAATGAAGTAGAATTATGAATATGGTTTAAACAAGTAAAGGAAAATCATTAAATACTTAGAAAGTAACAATATCAGTTATTGTTGGTTTGAAAAATGTGAAAAATAAAGCATTAATATAAATTAAAATTAACATTGTAATCAGGCTTTTTAAGAAAATCTAGATATATACATAAGCAAAATAATTAACCAGATCTGTAGCATTCCAATTACATAATTCAGAACCATTTGGTACAACTATCAATAATAAAGAGAGTGTGTTTTCTCTATCAATCTTTCCACCCTGGAAATATGAGCTCTTCTAGGATCCCCAGGTGACAACAGGGTTGCTAAATGGGATAAGTTAGTTCCAGGATTTTCCCCAGCACTCCCTATTCCCCCTCTTCATGGGCATCATTCTCACCATTTGGTTGAGTTTAGTAACTGTCCAAGCACAGATGTTTAGTTCTCAAGACTGGCTGGGCATTAGGTGGGGCAAGATGGCAGACTTGACGTGCCCAGGGCACATTCCTCCCACAGAAAAGGACCATAACAACGAATAGAAAGTTAAATATTGATGGATGCATTGGTGGAAGAGTGTAGGAGTGCAGCAAGAGACTTGTGTGATTCCTGTGGAGCATAAAAGCCAAGGATGGTGGAATAGAGAGGAAAGAGAGGTACATAGCCTCAGACTCCATGTCTCCAGCATCGGGATCAGTGCAGAAAGAATTTCCTGTTGCAGAAAAAAGGTTGGCAGAGGACCAGCACCAACACCCATCCTCACCACAGAGGCCCACAAATCCTTTCTTAGAACAAGCGCAGAATCAAGTATGGGGAGCAAACTAGAATGTATTTCTATATTTCTGCATTGCTATACAACAGTAGCACAAACTGTATATTCTGCACCCACCTCCCTCAGGACCTGAAGCAGATGAAGGACAGAGACATCTTGAAAACAGGAATTTTCCATGTCCTGGGCCAACAATCAAGGCTTCCTAAGCTTTAAGGCTCTTCCCTTCTCCTAACACACTCATAAGAGGTGCTACAATGCCTTGATCCCAGTAACTTGAAGCCTGGGTTCAAAGAAGCTGTGTCTCCAGGTCTGCAGTCTGGGAAGCTAACCCTAGTCCTCCTGAACTGATGTAGTCCCACATCCCTAGCCAGAGATCAAACAG
>NW_007733931.1:130137-135943 GCF_000696425.1 Galeopterus variegatus
AAGCTAACCCTAGTCCTCCTGAACTGATGTAGTCCCACATCCCTAGCCAGAGATCAAACAGACAGACACTCCTCAAGCATGCCACCCCTATTCCTCCCCCTAACCCCAGAACCACCACCTGACTAAATTGTGTGTGCCTGAGCTCCCTAGCTGGAATAACAGTCTGCAGGTCTCTACCCTAATGAATATGCCCTAAGCCTGGTAGAAACAAAGTGCATCCACTCCTCCCTGAGAAGTGGCCAGGGGGTTCTGTCTTCACCTGTCCCATTTAGCAGCCTTTCCAATAGTCCAAGAAGCAGCTGGACTGGCACCCTGCAGGTCTGTTTAGTGGCCCTGTCCACTGCCCAGAAGCAGCTGGATAGGCCACTTCATTGCAGGATTGCCTAGCAGCACACCAAACTCCCAGAAGTAGCTCGACAGGCCTCCTCACTGCAGGCCTGCTAAGTGGCCCTGTCCACCACAGGAGAAATGTGTAGACAGGTCCCCTTACTGCAGGCCTACCTAGCAGCCTCACAGTCTAAAAAGTGACAGTATAGGCTCCCTCACTGCAGGTCTGAATAGCAGCCCCACCCACCACTCAAAAAGCAACTGGATAGGCCACCTCACTGCAGCCCAACCTATTGGTCTTGTCCACTTCCTGAAAAGTGGCTCAGCAGCACCACCATTGGCAGTCCAGCTCTTAAACCACAGAGGGAAGTCTGACCTCACACTGAGACCCACGAACTGGCACAGCAGAAGGGTCACTGGCAGACCTGCACTCAGCTAGCTGAACCAAAGTGCACCAATGCTCCTGTCTCAAAGAAGCAGCTCATCTATCACAGCCCAGAAAAACCCACCGCTTTGTCTTTGATTCATAACATGTACTGCGTTCAAGTGAGAAACAGCTTGGTCGATATGCCCTTGGTAGGCCCACTCCTGGTCAGTAAAGCAGTATAGTGACCCTACCACTGGAAAATCAGTCCTGGAGACCCTGACACACCGTACATCCCTAGAAACCATATCTTCAATGAGCCAGCTACTGAGACAACTGACCCACAATGTGGCATAATCACACAGCCAGCCTCTGATCCAACCCATCGATACTCCACCAGCAAACTGTGCCACTGCCACCACAGTCCTTCAATGCATAGGTCAATGAGTCAATCACAGACAGAGAAAAAGTGGATTACAGATGAAGAAACTACACAGAGTCTACACTACTACATCAATATGGAAAAAAGCCATTGCACTCTACCCAATTGACACCTTAGGACATATTTGCAGGTGAAGGTCTTTTCCCATGGAATCCACTCTACAAAACTAAAACAAAACAAAACAAAACAAAAAAGAAGACTGCTCCACCAGATGCACAGATATAAACAGAGGGGAACAAGAAAAATAAAAAAAAAANGCAATGATAAATATTAAGAGAGAAAGAAATTTATAAAGGATATGCAAAATAATTGGAAAGCAACAAACAAAATGACAGGAGTAAGACCTCACATATCAATAATAACCTCAAATGTAAATGGAATAAATGTTCCAATTAAAAGACATAGGCTGACTGAATGGATTAAAAAACACGATCCATCCATATGCTGCCTACAAAAAGCACACCTAACCTACAAAGGCACATGCAGACTCATAATGAAGGGATGGAAAAAGATAATTCATGCAAATGGAGAACAAAAGCAAACAGNAAGACTGCTCCACCAGATGCACAGATATAAACAGAGGGGAACAAGAAAAATAAAAAAAAAACAAGGTAATGTGACACCACCATAAAAGCAAAATAACGCTCCAATAAGTAATCTCAAAGGATTGCCCATTTGCTAGAAAAGGAATTCAAATTAATGATACTAAAGAAACTTACTGAGATACAAGCGAATACAAACAAACAGTTCAACAAAATCAGAAAAACAATTCACAACCTGAATGAGAAATTCAATAAAGTCACAAATATCATTTTAAAAAATCAAGCAGAAATCTTGGGATTGAAAAATTCATCAGATGAAATAAAAAATATGTTTAAGAGTCTCAACAACAGACTAGATTAAACAGAAGAAATAATTTATGATCTTGAAGACAGCAGTTTTGAAATATCACAGGAAGACAAACTAAAAGAAAGACAGAATAAAAAAGATTATGAGATCTATGGGATACTATTAAACAAACAAATATTTAAAGTGTGTTTATTAAAGAAGGAGAAGAAACCAAAAAAGATATTAAAAACATATTTAATAAAATTATAGCTGAAAACTTCCCTAGTCTTGGGAAAGATGTGAATATCCAAGTCCAGGAAGCTCAAAGCTTCCCAGTTAGATTTAACCAGAACAGACTAATGTAAATCTCCAAGAAATACTTTAGTTAAATGACCCAAAGTTAAAGACAAAGAGAGAATTTTTAATACAGTAGGAGAAAAATTTAAAGTCACTTATAAGGGAATCCCCATCAGACTAATGGCATACTTTTCAGAAGAAACCCTACATGCTGGGAGACAATGGGGTTTTATTTTCAAAGTACAAAAACAAATGAATAAACAAAAAAAAGTACCAGTCAAGAATGTTATACCCAGCAAAGCTGCTCTACAGATATGAAGGAGAAATAAAGTATTTTCCAAACAGGAAAAAATTAAGGGAATTCATAACCACTGGACCGGCATTACAAGAAATGATTATGGGATTCCTACATCTAGAGGAGAAAGAATAATAATAACCATCAAGAAAATAAGTGAAAATATAAAACTTACTGGTAGAGTAGATATGTAACTTAGAAAGAGAAAAGAATCAAACCTTATCAATATGAATATCCATCAAACTGCAATGATAAATATTAAGAGAGAAAGAAATTTATAAAGGATATGCAAAATAATTGGAAAGCAACAAACAAAATGACAGGAGTAAGACCTCACATATCAATAATAACCTCAAATGTAAATGGAATAAATGTTCCAATTAAAAGACATAGGCTGACTGAATGGATTAAAAAACATGATCCATCCATATACTGCCTACAAAAAGCACACCTAACCTACAAAGGCACATGTAGACTCATAATGAAGGGATGGAAAAAGATAATTCATGCAAATGGAGAACAAAAGCAAACAGGAGTAGCTATACTTATATTAGATAAAACAGACTTTAAATCAAAATCTACACTAAGAGACTAATAAGGGCATGATATAATGATAAAGAGATCAATATAGCAAGAGGATATAACAACTATAAATATATGTACCTAACACTGGAGCACCTAGATATATAAAGCAAATATTACCGGATCTAAAGAGAGAGATAGATCCTGACACAATAATAGTTGGGGACATTAATACCCCATTCTCCGCATTGTATCCACTGAGACAGAAAACCAGCAAGGAAATACCAGATTTAAATGAGACCAGAAACCAGATGTACCTAACAAACAGAAAATTTCAACTAACAGCTGCAGAATACACATTTTTTTATCAGCACATGGAAATTCTCCAGGATCAACCATATGTTAGGCCACAAACTAAGTATCGACAAGTTAAAAACAACTGAAATTGTATCTAGTATTTTTTCTAACTAAAACATAAAAATTTAAATATCAATTCCAAGAGGAAATTGCAAAACTAAATAAATACATAGAAATTAAACATGTTTTGAATGACTAATGGGTTAAAGAGGAGACCAAGAAGAATATCAAAAAATTTCTTGAAGCTAATGAAGACAGAAGCACAACATACCATAACCAATGGCAAACAGCCAATGCAGTATTAAGAGGAAAGTTTATAACAATAAATGCCCATGTAAAAAAATAGAAAGATTTCACATAAACAGCCCAACAATGCTCCTCAAGGAACTAGAAAAGCAAAGAGAAATTAAACACAAAATACATATAGGAAAAGAAATAATAAAAATCAAGGCACAAATAAATAAAATTGAGACTAAAAATGCAATACAAACTATCAATCAAACAAACAGCTGGTTCTTTAGAAAGATAAATAAAATCTATGTATCTATTAAACCAAGAAAAAAAGAGGAAAGACCCAAGTAAATAAAATTGGAAATGCAAATGGAGTCATTATAACAGACCACACTGAAATACAAAGTATCATCAGAGACTATTATGAGCAACTATATGCCAGTAAATATGAAAACCTAGAGGAAATGGATAAATTTCTGGAAAAATATGCCTTATCCAGACTGAAACAAAAAGAGGTATACAACATAAACAGACCAATAACAACCAATGAGATAGAATCAGTAATAAATTTTCCCAACAAAGAAAATCCCATGACCAGATGGCTTTATTGCTGAATTCTACTAAACAATTAAAGAAAAAATAATACCAATACTTCCTAAATTATTTCAAAACCTGGAGTGGATGGAATTCTTCCAAACTTATACAATGAACACAGGGTTACCTTGATACCAAAACCATGCAAGGACACAACAAAAAAAAGAAAATAACAGGCTAATATCCTTTATGAACACAGATGCAAAAATACTCAATAAAATACTAGCAAACTGAATCCAAAAGCATATCAAAAAGATTATACACTAAGATCCAATGAGATTTATCCCAGGAATGCAAGGGTGGTTCAACATACGCAAATTGATAAACATAATAGATTACATTTACAGAATGAAAAAAAGATAGGATCATCTTGATGGATGCAGAAACATCATTTGATAAAATTCAACATCACTTCATAATAAAGACTCTCAACAAATTAGGCGTAGAAAGAAAGTATCTTAACACAATAAAGGCTATATATGACAAACCCATAGGTAACATACTGAGAAAAGCTGAAAGCTTTCCCCCTAAGAACTGGAACTAGACAAGGATGCCCACTTTCACCACTTTTATTCAACATAGTACTGTTGTACACATAGCACCTCCCACACACACACACTCATGTATACACTGTAGAACTAACTTTGCTTTCCCTTTGCAGTTATCCCTTAATGATTAACGTACACACACACTCTCATGTATACACTGTAGAACTAACTTTGCTTTCCCTTTGCAGTTATCCCTTAATGATTAACTAAGATTGTATCCAAAGCAGCTGTCCATCACACTTGAAGACCTGCTGTGGATTGAATTTGTGTCCTCCAAAGTCTACGTATTAGAATCTTAACCCCCACTATGACAGCGTTAAGAGTATGGGACATCCTCTTATGGTAATTTAAAGGTGGGGCCTTGTATAGGTGATTGGATTATGAGGACTGCACACTTGTGGATGGATTGATCCATTATTGGCCAAATGGGAGTGGTTCTGGTGGTTTTAAAAAGAGAATGAATGATAAGGTTAGTCTCTCTTGCTCTGCCATCTACCATGTGACACCTGAGTAACTGAATACATTCACCAACAAGAACAAAGCCCTCACCAGATGTGTTCCCGGGACTTTGGACTTCCCAGACTCTGAAATTGTAAGCAATAAATATTATTTCTTTCCAAATTACCCAGTTCCAGATATTTTGTTGTAAGCAACAGAAATGGATGTATACAAGACCTTACATCCTGTCTCACCTAATATGTCTCTGAAAGATAGCATCATGGAATGGAAGCCAGATCAGATATTGATGACATAGATAATGTTAGGAAACAGCTATCTGTCATGCTTGAAGACTGTAAACCCTATCTCCCTGACACATTCACCTATGTAAACCCCAGCTATCAGCTAATAGGGAAGGAAGCTGGAAATTTAACCCTCTGTCTTCTGAAACAAAAAGACTTTAAGTTCTTTCTGTTGGGTATAACTGGAGATCCTATAGTGGCAAGCACTTGGACCCAAACAGGTCAGGGATTTCCCCAACTAAGTTGTCCTGTTACACATTG
>NW_007733931.1:137420-139318 GCF_000696425.1 Galeopterus variegatus
CTTCAAAATATACTGCAAAGTATTAGGAATCAAAACAGTATGGTAATGGTACAAAAACAGACAGATAGAGCAATGGAACAAAACAGAGAATACTACAATAAATCCATGTACCTTTGATACAGGAGGTGTTCAGTTTCCCTGGGCTCAGTTTTCAGGATATGCCTCTAAATTTCCAGCCACTCCCTGAGGTCTCAGTCCCCCTCCTCTGAGCTCTCCCCTGGAGAAAAGTTATTAATGCCAGTTAGACCTATTTTTAAAACCAACAGGGGGGAAATGAGACTATGAGGGGCTGGCTTATGCAAATCCAAAGGCTGGGCATGCTCAATAGAGGGCATGGAACATTCTTGACTATGCCTGGTGCATGTGATAGGGTCTGACCAATGAACATGTTTCAGAAAGGGACCGACTGAGAATGTGCAATACTAAATGTTACATAACTTGGAGCCACTCCCTTAATTGAATATTCATTAGATAAACTATAAAAGCTGAGTCACAGCCAAAGGCAGGGTTGTTGCTCACTTTCTTGGAGGCAACCCCTACTTCACTGGCTGAGGTGTGTATACTTATTTTGTATAGAACTTACTTTCAGCAAGCAACTGCTCATTCTCTTGAGCCAGCCTGCGCTTTGTACTGAACTTTAATTATGATTTTCTTGCTTTTGTGTTAGACTTGATGTCTGTACTGAACTTACTTTTGTGTTACACTTGGTGTGGGCACTGCTCAATCTCTGGAGTTATGCTGCACTCTCTCTGTGGAACCTGCATTTCTTATCTGATATATTAAACTTTTTCTCATTCTGTACTGTGACTCTACCCTTGAATTCTTTCCTGTGGCAGAGTGAAGAACCTGGTAACAGAACTGGTTGCATTGAGGCCGATTATCGGGATCCTAACCCCAGCATCACCTTCAGCCAATGGATTTTTGACAAAGAAGCCAAGAACATACATTGGGAAAAGGACAGCCTCTTCAATAAATAGTGCTGGAAAAATTGGAGATGCATATACAGAAGAATGAAACTATTCCCTTATCATCTCTCACCATATACCAAAATCAATTCAAAAGGAATTGAAGACTTAAATATAAGAATGAAAACTATAAAACTTCTAGAAAAAATCATAGGGAAAACCCTTCAGGATATTGATCTGGGCAAAGACTTTATGAATAATACTTCAGAAGCACAGGGAACTAAAGAAAAAAAATGACAATGGGATTATATCAAACTAACAAGGTTCTGTACAGCAAAAGAAACAATCAACAGAGTGAAAAGACAACCCACAAAGTGAGAGAAAACATTTGCAAACTATGAATTCAGCAAGGGATTAATATCCAAAATATACCAAGAACTCAATTTAAGAATAAAAAAAATGCTCTGATTTAAAAAATGGGCAAAGGAACTCAATAGACATTGTTGACATACAAATAGAAACAGTTATATGAAAAAGTGCTGAACATTACTAATCATCAGAGAAATGCAAACCAAAGCCACAATGAGATATCGTCTCACCCCAGTTAGAATGCCTATCTCAAAAAGACCGAAACTAACAAATGCTGGCAAGGATGTGGAGAAAAGGAGACTCGTACATCGTTGGTGAGAATGTAAATTAGCACAGCCACTGTGGAAAACAATATGGAGGATTGTCAAACAACTACAGATAGAACTATTATATGATCCAGCTATCCCACTACTCGGTCTAGCTAAAGAAATGGAAATCAACAAATTGAAAAGACATCTGCACTCCCATGTTTATTGTGTCTCTATTCACAATAGCCAAGAGTTGGTTCCAACCTAGATATCCTTCCATGGATGATTAGATAAAGAAAAGTGGTATATAAATGCAAGGAATACTACTTAGCCATAAAAAGAATGAAATTCTGCCATTGGCAGCAACATAGATGAG
>NW_007733931.1:139662-142022 GCF_000696425.1 Galeopterus variegatus
ACATCTGCACTCCCATGTTTATTGTGTCTCTATTCACAATAGCCAAGAGTTGGTTCCAACCAAGATATCCTTCCATGGATGATTAGATAAAGAAAAGTGGTATATAAATGTAAGGAATACTACTTAGCCATAAAAAGAATGAAATTCTGCCATTGGCAGCAACATAGATGAGCTTGGAAAGAATATTGTTACGTGAAATAAGCCAGACACAGAGAGAAATACCACAAATTCTTATTCACATTGGAAGCTAAAAAAGTTGATCTCAAGGAAGTAGTGAGTAGAATAATGGTTACTAGTGACTGATAGGGAAAAGGCAAACAGGGTAATGGGGAGAGATAGGAAAAGTGGGATCTAGGGTTCTACAGTAATATAGGGAGAATATAGTTAGCAATGTACTGTATATCTTTTAATAGCTAGTCAAGATGATGTTGAACTTTCCTAACACAAAGAAGTGACAAATATTTGAGCTGATAGATATACTAAGCTCCCTGATATGATAACTGTACACAGTAGGAATGTAGTCAATTATATTGGACTACATAAATATACACAATTATCACGGTTCAATTAAGAAAAGTAAATTAAAAAGAGAGGGAAATAGAGAGTAGAATAGTGGTTGCCAGAGGCAGGGAAAGAGGGTGGGGATGGGACAAAGTTGGTAGACTGGTACAAAGTTATGGTTAGAGAGGAAGAATAAGTTTTGCTGTCCTAGGGTGACAATAGCTAGTAATGTTGTATTGTATATTTCAAGATGTTATAACCACCAAGAAGTGATAAATGTTTTGGTGATACATATGCTATCCATTCTGATTAGACCATTATACAATACATGCATGTATTGAAACAACAAACTGTACCCCATAAACATGCCCGATAAAAGAAATAAATTAAAATTTTAAAAAATCTTTGCACCCTAGATTTCGGAGGAAAATAAAAAACAAAAATATCTACAAAAACTACTTATTGTGTATTCAGAACCTGGGCCTGGGTTCCCAAGAGTTACAAAAACCACCTTTCTGCATGCCTCACATGTCCGTATCTTAATGTCTAATTTTTTTCAATAAATGATGACCAGAATTATTCACATTATAATAGAACCAAAATGCAAATCACTTCCATGCTTGAAAATTCTCTGGACTGCAGAGTAAGATGAAAATGTGTGTTATCTTATATTCACACTATTCTTCATAGAATAATTTAAGTTTGCTTGGAAATGAAAGACAGAAGGAGTAAAATAATGCAATGGGCAATGGCTTTTTGAGAGGTGATAATCAGCAGTCAGCTAAATATAGTGGAACACAATCAGGATGAAGAAAGTGAAAAACTATTCAAAACACTACTGTCTACTTAAATGATCAGAATAAAGAAAATACTAATAGGCAGCCAAGCAATGTACTATAATTGCCTTTCTAAAATTTGTAACATCATTAAATATGATTTTGAATTATTTTTCAAGATGGCCTTTAAGTATGTTTTCTATTTAAAATGATGCTCTTTATAATTTTTAAAAATTTTTTCACAGTGGTTCTTTTCCATCCATCTTTTTCATGTAAATTTCTGGCTGCCTATTCTTTGTTGTTGAACTATTTCTCCTCTTCATTGCTTCTGTGTATTCTTTTGTTGCATATTTCAGGAAAAAAGACTTTTAATACATTTTTTTTTTTTTAGACATGGTCTTCATTTTTCTTCTTATGCTAAGAGTGCACATGCTTTTATATAGTATTATTGTTTGTCCTGTTAGGCAGTAAGTTAGTCATACGCAGGTGGGTAAAAAGGGGAACAAAAACTGGCTGTGCCTTCAATCCAGCCTTTTGCCTATGATTCTGCCACAATCCACCCCTTTGTGGGAAATGTAACAGAAAGAAAGCCCACAATTTGACCATGGGAGCTTGTTAGGGACTTCCTAGATAAAGAGGCATGTGCAGAAGGAACATTTTGAGACCTTAAATAAACTCAGGACATGCCTAATGATTATTATTTTTAAATACATATGTGATCCATAGACGCATATCATTATAGCAGGCTGAATTATGGGTAGGTACATGCACATTAGGAAAAAGATTATATAACCCCAATTGTCAACCAAGGGTGTAACCAAGGGCGTCAATCAAGCTTACGAAGTCATATGCAAAGGTAATGGAATAAAACAGATATGAACTTGTATGTAAGGGCCATTCACTGCTCGAAGTTGGCCTACTTCTCTCTTGAAGTATTTCTTCCTTCCTATATTTCTCATATTCATTAAAGCTTTGCTATGGCTGTTGATTTGGGTTTCTGATTCTTCATTGACCCCCCAAAAAACCGAGCCAAATAGGACTTTTGTCCCCAGTAACAGTCCTAGCAGATTTTTAATTTTTAGA
>NW_007733931.1:142858-143171 GCF_000696425.1 Galeopterus variegatus
GTATACATACACTTTTAAAGTATAACTATGTAATTAATTTACTTAAAATAAAAAAGAATAGGTTTTTAACTAAAGAATGCACTATCACTGTGAATACATATATGTATATATATGTGTATATATATGCAAATATATATGTATGTATATATGTATATATGCACACTCTAAATTGCGTACCATGTGCTTTAAATATATTGATTCTTTGGCCTTACACAACTCTCTGAATTAAGCACTATTATTTATCCCATTTTACATAAAAGAAAACTGAAGCTTATAGAGGCTGAGTAACCAATGTAAGGTCACAGCTGGTATA
>NW_007733931.1:143634-147022 GCF_000696425.1 Galeopterus variegatus
ATTCCTTTTATGTAGGTCCATGTTTGTGGTTGAAAGAAGTATAAAGATGTTTCTCAATACTAAAGAAAAAGGTGTTTAAAATGGTCAACTATGTTCACTTTTACATAAGCATATAATACTAGCAATTTGACAAACTCACTCACTCACTAGGTTGAACTCCTCCTTGTAAAATTACAAAATGTGTGTTTTCATTATGTCATTACTTTGGATCCTCCTGGAGGAATTGCTCAGTCTCTGTGAATGTCTTTAAGTGTATACGGGAAGACAGTGAAGAAAATCAAAATATAAAATGTGTTTTACATAAAAAGGTGGTTTAAATGTATTTGTATTTAGGTATTGAATGTGTAACAGTAATATGTTATTCTATTTCTTTCAGTCAAGGACAAGTATGTATCAAGTGTCCCCTGAAATACGTTCCTCTGTTCTCAGCATTTTGGAGAGCAGAAAATAGTTTAGAACACTGTAACTGCTCTCTAAGAATTTATAGAAAATTGTTTTGTGTGGTTTTTCACCTAAAATCTTCCCAGTTAAGAATAAACTTGAAACACAACATTTCATGAAAAATATTTTAATATTAGTAGACGTCGTTTAAATAAAATTAGTGTGTTTTAAAAATGTAATGTGGGATTGAATTTTTAACTCAACCAAAATATTTTATTATATCTCTATTATTGTATTATTTTATACTATTATTCTATTATCTATTATATCATTTTCGAATTGAAAAATAGTATCGTAAGTTTATTTTCTGAAATAACTTTTATATGCCCACCTACTTTCCAAGATGTTCGGAAGAAGTACAAATTCTGGAAATCAAAATGTATTATATGATATTTCACAAGATTAACATATATTTATGTAAAAATAAATTGATAGTATTATAAAAATCATTACCCCAAATTATCTAACTCGTGTTTGAGGCCCAACCAATTTTAAAATTGTGATCATTCTCCTTACTATGGAAAGGAGATGAAATTAAGTAAACCCGAAACATTCTACCCTGACAGACTTGCTACAGTGAAAAATATTTCAAAGAATGTCATTAGTATTTTGTCCTGTGAAAAGGGCAAAAATTATGCATTTACATAATTTTTCTACATTGCTGCCCTAAGCAAATCTTTATTATAATGTCTCACATCTGTGAGTTTTGCTAAAAGCATTTTGAAATTCCATTTGAACATTGTAAATCTGTTGACCTATAAAATGTAACAGAAAAATTGTATTTTATCAAGATAAGAATTTAAGGGTGCTTCTATTCCACTTAGCCTGAAATTCAAGAAGCTATCATTTTACTTTATTCTGCTTTTTAAAATCTATGTCTTTTAGAACCAAAGTTCAACTTAAATACAAGGGCCATTTTTCTTTCAGCTTCCGAATACATCTAGGAAGAACATATTTCATCAATTTCCTACCTTGCTTATGTCTTTGAATCACCTGCTGTGATAGGTTTTATTTTTGCTTGTATTTGTTTATGAAACACAGAAGACCTTCGGAGCATTGAAAAGTGAATTATTATATCTAGATTGAGGAACATTTAAAATAATTGAGCACCGTCTTCTAGAACTTTAGACTGAAATAGAAATGCAGCATACTTTGCTTGTGCATCATTGTACTTAAAAAGAGGGAATGCTGAATGTGTTTATGCTAATCACTAAGTCAATAAATCTATTAGTTTTATGCTATAGGACGAAGAAAAATAGGAGAAAAGAAATTAGAATGCAAAACAGGGAGACGAAAAAATAGAAGAATGAGAACACACATATCACCCAACACATTAAAATACCAAGTTTAAGATAAACTGATAATGACAAATTCTGCTCTAATAATATTTATTAATTTCAGTTAAAAAATACGTACTATTTTTTATTTAAAATTTTTGATTCTTCAAATAACCGTATTTGCGTCGCAAAAAAATCAATAAGATCTCCGAGTGGGAAACTAAGCATCAACTCCAATATTTGAGGTAAACAAGAAATAAAAGAGGGTTAGGTTTTTGCTCGAAGTTATTGATTCTATATTTTAAGGAAAAACCGGATTAAAGCTACAAGGTAGTGTCAGATTCAAGTCCTGACCATATCCAGGGAATGCGTTGATGTGCCTTCTTTTCCCATCATGCAAGGAGTACAGTATGAAAAGCACAGAAAACGATACAGATGGAAGCAATAAAAATGCTTCAAATCAAAGCTGGGTCTTCCTCTCATACTAAGGAGAGATCCCACAAAATCATCCAATTATACTGGCTAAAGCCAAGGGGAATGTGGAAAGAATTATGAGAGAGAAATTGATGAAAACCAGGCTCAGAGGGGAGTCAGTTACATAAATACATGAAGACCATAGCCTGCTCTTATAGCCCTTTCTTTACATTGGATGTGTGTGTATGTGTAGGCACGTGCATAAATTTATCACTTTTAATTTTCTCCCTCCACCACCTTCTTATGTAGATGTAGTAATAAACAGGTTTTCCTTTTAGTTCGCCCTAATAGAGGATAAAGACATGATATGAGATGGGAAAAGCATTGTTTACATGTCCTAGAATGCACTAAATAGAACACATCTTGTATCTCTGTGGGTATGAGCTGATTCACTTAAGCAGGCATTGTTGTTTGGCAGGTGAGATTTTGAAATAAACGAATGTAAAATATGGTGTGTGGACGTTGCACCATCAAAGAATGTGGATCTTCCCTCTTATATTTATTTATTTATTTTTCCTTGTTAAGAAAAGTCTGATCTTCCTATTAGGATAACCAACCTCATTGCACAATAGGTATTCTTGATGGGATTGTCATTCAAGTTTCTTTTCTCTTGCTGGTGCAGTGCCCACTTCAAGCCTAATAAATTCCCTCTTGCTGCCTCTGGGAAACAGCATGAGAATTGAAAGTGGTTGGAGTTGTCCCACTGTGGCAGTTGCTCCTTAAGAGAAGGTCTTTCTGCTTTTGTCAGCCAGATCCCTTGACCTGCTGTGTTCACTGTCATTGTCTTTCGCTCTGCTAAGCTATGACCACTCCCCCAACCTCCACCACAAACTTCAGATAATTTACTCTCTTGCCTTTGTTGTTCTGAGAAAATTTCTAGCTTGTATGACCAAACAAATAAGAAAATATTTGTTTTCCGTCAATGCTTATTGGGTTTATACTTGCTTCTTAAAACAACAAATCCAAAAAATTTATAACTTTCTAGGGAGTACAGTCTCCTTTCCCTCTTAGCATGAGCAAAAACAGGTGCTTTTATTTTTTTCTCTATGGTTGTTCACCACATATATTTGCTTTCAGATTTTTTCCCTTAAAAGCTTGACATGCATGTAAGTGCTTTATTTACTTTCTTCCAGAAAGTTTAATAAGTGACTAAAATAAGCTATGCTAATTGTAAAGCTAGTTCTTTTAAGATTTTT
>NW_007733931.1:147915-150724 GCF_000696425.1 Galeopterus variegatus
TCTCCTTTGGCCACCCAGAGAGGATGTAACCTGAAGACGATAATAGGCCAGAAAGATGAGAAGTGGTTGTGCTCACACTGTTCTTATGGAGCTGTTGAAATAAAATTGTATCTGCCTACTTACAGATTAATAAACAAAATTTCTGTGTTCAGTTGTACATCTTGGCACTGCCCAAACCTAGGGAGCACCATTCTTAGTCAGGTGTATATGTGACTACTGTCAATCTTGATGGGAATGTGTTCTGGTATTATGCAAGGCACTACATATGCTTGTGACACATGTGTGTCCTAGCCCAAATAAGTGAGCTGCCAAATGCATTCACTGTATAAATCACTCTTATTGGATATATCTTGTATTTTTAGCAAACACAGCCTGATGTAAAAAAAAAATCTAAAAAATAAAGTTGTTAGTCCTTTTGCAATAAACCACTGTCTGTCAATGATGATACACATTCGTAGTATTTTAAAATATAAAATGTCATGAACAATTAACATCATCCACAATTAAAAAATCAGTATTAAAATAAAAAGCAAGCTGAAAACAGCAATGAAATACCACAAAACATGTATTAGAATAGCCACAACCAGAACACTGGCAACACTAAATGCTTGCAAGGACGTGGAGCAACAAGAACTTTCATTCATTACTGGAGGACATGCAAAATGGTACAGACACTTTGAAAGGCAGTTTGCCCTTTTCTTACAAAACTAAACTTACTTTTACACTAGGATCCAGCAATTGTGCTCCTTGGTATTTACACAAATTTGAAAACAGGTTCACAACCTGCGGACAAATGTCTTTAGTGATTTTATTTATAATTGCCATAACTTAGAAGCAACCAAGATGTCCTTTGGTAGTTGAATGGATAAACTAATCATAGAAAATCCAGACAATGGAATATGATTCAGTGCTTAAAAAAAAAAAAAAAGAAAAAGAAAAAGCCTATCATGTGTCATGGAAAGTCTAAGTATATGACATTATTCTGGAAAAGGAAAACTGTGGAGACAGTCAAAAGATCAGTGATTGCAGCAGTTAAGAGAGAGAGAGAGGAATAAATAGAACACATAGGATTCTCAAGGTACTAAAACAATTCTGCATGATGCCATAATGGTGGATACACATCATTATAAGTTTGTCCAAACCATTTAATGTACAACACTGAGAATGAAAACCAGTGCAAACTATACATTCTGGGTGGTAATGTGCTGACATCAGTTCATTAATTGTAATGAATGTACCATGCTAGTGGGGAATGTTGATAATGGGGTAGATTACGCATGTGTGGGGACAGGGAGTGTATGGGAAATCTGTATGCTCTGCTCAGTTTGGCCGTGAACCTAACACTGATCTGAAAGATAAAATCTATTTTTTTTAAAGTAAACTAACCACAGATTTAAGTATAATATTGCAAATTTTTGTACTTCTTTATCCTTCTGATACTATCTGAGTTTATACCTACTTTGGTAAACTTTTATTATTTTTAAAATTTATATTAAATAATTCATATAAATATCCCATACATTAGGAAAGAACTAATTGGTTATGATACAACTGATCCAAAGTAATGTAGCAGTGTTTCTAAGAGTGCTATTCTGGTTATAATCTTTATACAAAAGAATATGAGTCTCATGACTAAGAAATGCAGCATACTAAACCAAAATAAAAATGAAAATAAATCCAAAAATTATAAATAACTTACTGTATAAAATATAATTAAAACATGCTGAAAGTCTTACTTCCTGGTTTAATTAAAATAATATGTATAATTTTATAAATATCACATATATTTATTATATATATTATAAATATTATATTTATTTAATATTATAAATATAATATATATATATAGCTTTGACATTACTTTAGGGAAAATGTAATCTTTCAGAGTTTTAAACTGTACATCAAGATATTCCTTACTTTTAATTTATAAAGTAATTTTTGTTTAGAGTATTTCTGAAAGAAGGTAACCTGACAGTTGGTGGCAGACATGGCTTTGCTCTCAGCATCAATGAAATGTTTTATGTTAAAATACTTTAAGGACCTCCAAATACATTGGTGTTAATTATACCAGCTTTCATTTCAAATAATGAGGAGCAAAGAAGTTAAAAAAATACTATAAAAGAAAGTGTTTCTGCCTTGTCTGCCTTAATTAAATATGAACAAGTTTGCAGGGCTTAGCAATCAAGGATACAATATGTTAAAGATATTTAAAGAGCTGGATTACTGCTTTATTTAGGTACTACTTTTCACAATCTAGAGAAATTAAATACTGACATGATTACCTTCATTAGGACAATTTTTATTTCCTTCAAAATGATTTAACCTCCTCAATTCTATTATAAATAGGGTCAATGAAAGGTTAATTAATCTATTTTCTACGCAAGAGAAATATAATGTGCTTTCTTTGACGTCTTTTATTGTGAATTTGTTCATAATCAAAGCTATTGGAAACCATAATTAGTTTTACACATTAATATAATGGGATTCATGTCTATATGCTATAATTCTTGGATGTGCAGTAAAAGTGCATGTTAAAATATGTACAACAGATAAAAGAGATACTGCACAGGAGAATTCGTTAAGTGTGCTTATTTAGGCTACATTTGCTTTGTACTCATGACGTCTTCACACTGCTTATAGATGTATAATCATGCAATTGATCATAGGAAGTGTATTTCAGTTAGGACTGAGATGACTGCTTTATGAAATATTTTTTGCAGTATAACTGCATAGCATTAATAATTCAGGTAGCTCTAAAATATATAAGCAGGTGTTCTTTGTCTTAATATGTTTGCATATTAGAATATTT
>NW_007733932.1:0-7304 GCF_000696425.1 Galeopterus variegatus
AACTGTACATCCAACAAGGGATTGACATCCAGAATACACAAGGAATTCAAACAACTATACAAAAAAATAAAAATAAAAATAAAAAAATAACCTAATTGAAAAATGAGCAAAGGAGCTGAACAAACTTTTTTCAAAGGAGGACATACAAGAGGTACATGAAAAATGCTCAACATCACTGATGATCAGGAAAATGCAAATTAAAGCTACATTCAGATATCATCTCACCCCAGTTCGACAGGCTATTATCAAAAAGACAGAGAATATAACAAGTATGATGTGAGGATGTGGAGAAAGGGGAACTCTTCTCCACTGTTGCTGGGACTGTAAATTAGTATAGCTATCTTGGAAAACAGTATGGAGATTTGACAAACAGCTACAGATAGATCTAGCATATGATCCAGAATCCTGCTGTTGCATATATACACAAAAGAATGGAAATCATCATGTCAGTGGGATACCTGCACTCCCACATTCATCACAGCTCTATTTACAATAGCCAAGATATGGAAACAATTCAAATGTCCATCAACGGATGACTGGATAAGGAAAATTTGTATATATACACAATGGAATACTACTCAGCCATAGAGAAGAATGGAATTCTACCATTTGCAGCAACATGGGTGAGCTTGGGAAAAATAATTTTAAGTGAAATAAGTCAGGCACAGAAAAATTCTTCATGTCCTCACTCATAAGTAGGAAGAAAGAAAAAGAAAGAAAGAAAGAAAGAAAAGAAAGAAAGAAAGAAAAAGAAAACACAATGATATGTTGAACTTTCAGAAGGAAAGAACAAACCCAAGGTTTCTAGAGGTGAGAAGTGGGGAGCAGAGGGGAGTTAGGGAGAAGTTGGGGAAAGGGACCCAAAGAATAACTGCAATTTTTAAAAGTGAACATGTTAATAATATCGGTTTCATCACATATTGTTCACAAATACCAATAGTCAACTCTGTACCTCATATATATGTATAAACAATAAAAAAAGAAAAAATAGAATACAGGAAAGTGGAGTTGTGACTAGTATTGCTGTCTAACGTTTGAAGCTTTGTATTTAATTTTATTGATAATTATATATTCTGTCAGTATTCTTATTATCTACTAAGGAATATATTAAATTTAATCAACTTATTCCTATAATAAAGTAAAAGTGGATTTTTCAGAGTTCAAATAATCCAGATTCAAAGATTTATATGCTACATCAATCCATTGCTCATTTTAAATTTTCCTTGCATGATAAATTGACAACTGAAACAATGCATAATATTCTGGGTAATCTGTGAATTGTCAAAATTAAGTTAAAATTAGCATAGCTATCCTTCAGGAAAAGCTTCCTGGAAGGAGTTTCCTTATTAAATTTAGAAAAGATGAAGAACTAGTGTAGTCTTGGAAAACATACCGGGGTAAAGGAAAAACATAAACATGAGCAGGTATACTTCAGACAGGTATAGTTCAGCAGGCAAAAGGCACACAAATATGAGCCATATGACTTGACATAGAACCAGAGATAAGAAAACACAATGATATGTTGCACTTTCAGAAGGAAAGAACAAACCCAAGGTTTCTAGAGGTGAGAAGTGGGGAGCAGAGGGGAGTTAGGGAGAAGTTGGGAAAAGGGACCCAAAGAATAACTGCAATTTTTAAAAGTGAACATGTTAATAATATCGGTTTCATCACATATTGTTCACAAATACCAATAGTCAACTCTGTACCTCATATATATGTATAAACAATAAAAAAAGAAAAAATAGAATACAGGAAAGTGGAGTTGTGACTAGTATTGCTGTCTAACGTTTGAAGCTTTGTATTTAATTTCATTGATAATTATATATTCTGTCAGTATTCCTATTATCTACTAAGGAATATATTAACTTTAATCTACTTATTCTTATAATAAAGTAAAAGTGGATTTTTCAGAGTTCAAATAATCCAGATTCAAAGATTTATATGCTACATCAACCCATTGCTCATTTTAAATTTTCCTTGCATGATAAATTGACAACTGAAACAATGCATAATATTCTGGGTAATCTGTGAATTGTCAAAATTAAGTTAAAATTAGCATAGCTATCCTTCAGGAAAAGCTTCCTGGAAGGAGTTTCCTTATTAAATTTAGAAAAGATGAAGAACTAGTGTAGTCTTGAAAAACATACCAGGGTAAAGGAAAAACATAAACATGAGCAGGTATACTTCAGACAGGTATAGTTCAGCAGGCAAAAGGCACACAAATATGAGCCATATGACTTGACATAGAGCCAGAGATAATTCTAAGTTCTTAATGAAAGGAGTGCATGAAGTGGACATTCTAGAAAGAGTGGAGTCTAACCAAGGTATCTGGGCACTGAAGCTGGCTAATATTATGATGTCCCTCCATAGTATTAGAAAAGCTTGTGAGCTGTGTAAGAGCAGAATGAAGGATGAGGTCCCTGATGACAATTCAGTTATTCAGTTGTCAAGAAAAAATTAATCTCTGGCCACAAACTTGTAAACGTGATCCAGCAAATGTAATTCTTGAGGGAACTGGACCTATTGATACTAAAAGCAAATAGAACAACCATTCGTTGCTACTGGAACATTATTTCTGGGGAGTCATCAACAATTGCATGCTTATCAAAGATTTCCCTCCAACATACAGTTTTCACCCAGTAAGACCTTCAAGAGACCTTGTGCTGTGCTATAACTTCACCAGCTTATTAGTGCCCCCACCCTCACCCTAAAATTGCTTGCTTTTCATTACTATCTGCTGCCCCATGAATCTGACTGCATGGCACGTGCCTTAATCCATCTGTGGACAGAGGATTTGGGTAAGTCAGGAAGATGATTTGGGAGTTCCATGTGTAATAAGCAAAATAATATGATAGATAAGAAGCACTTAAAGAAGATAGTGCACTCATGTTGTAAGTTATGTCAATTTTTCCCCCACATTATGTCAAAGGTGGGGAAATTTCAAAGAGGAGTGTGGAGATTTAAGGAGTCGAAATGTGTTACAAGCGTTACCTCAGTTTTTCACAAGTGTTCTGGCTAAAGCAGTCCAGGGAATGTTTGCCTCGTCTCCAAGGTCACGGAGCCAGGTTGATAATGCAGTTAATTCTGCTAATCCAGATACTTCATATTGTTCATAGACATAACCAGATATAACCTCACCTCATGCCTTGCTGTGCATTTTTGCTGTGTGCCCCAGGACTTCTTTGATGCTACCAAGGTGTGAGATTACTCTAGACCAATTTGCGGCTACACATTTGTACCAACTTCACCAGTGCACTGTGGTTTACGATTTGGATGCTACTGCTTCTATAATGGACTCTAGATTCTCTTGCTGAGCCAAAAGTACTGGGAAGTTTTAATCCTTCCCTGTTCCTTCCCATTATAAGGTCTCTTTGAAAGGATCAAGCAATCAGCTATATTTATCAAAAAGCTGGTGCTCAGTAATGCATTCCCTTGTATTTACTTTTATTCCTTTTCTGCGTTATTTACCTTTTCTCTCACCCTTGCTTCCCTGGGATTGCACATCCAATCAAGAGTTAGCATTTTTTTTAATCCTTATTCTCCCTGATACAAAGGAAAAAAAAAAACATAAAGAACATGAAAATGGCATGAATCTCAGCTTGGACCAAGTGAGGATTAGAAGAAAGAAGATGAATAGAGCTTATTAAGGAGACAAAATGTAGCTGGTGGGTTATATATGTTGAAGAAGACCAGGAGTGAGTGCCAGATTTCGGCATTTTCATCTGGTTAAAGGTCGCTGGTATTCACTGAAAGTTAAATTTGAGAAGGAAATCAATGGGTTTTGTAGATAATGGTAATTGCACAGTTTGGACATTCTGAATTTCAGATTTTGGAGAAATTAACGAGTTTAAATGCACCCTGGATGGTGGGATAGTTTCTGAGCTAGGAGAAGACTTAAGAGAAAAAGATGAAGGGAAACACTAAAATTTGATGAGTAAATAGAATAAGAAGAGCCATGGAGAGAATTTTCCTTACACAGAAAATGCTAAAATGTCAATGTAATTTCTCCGGATGCTTTTATGTTTAGGTAACATTATCTACAGTAGGTAACAGGTCAATTATGACATTGAGGTACTGTTTAACACTGTACCTCAGGAAAAGGTAGATTTCCCTTCATTTAAAAAATTTTCTCTCCAGTTTACTTTCTTGATTTTATTCATGAACCTAGTTAACTTCAATAAATAAATAGTCTCCAGGGCATTTTAGAATTTCTGTAATGCTTTAAAACTCTTTATCTCATTTATACTTTAAGGTGGCCATGTAAGATAAGAATTACAATCCTATTTTTCTGAGAATGTAATTACGAATACTAGACATAAATTAATCTGAAACACAGGTTTACTAATTCATTTTTGTGATATATGTTTATATGTTTGTCGCACATGTTTATATATGCTATGATAATTTTATATTTAATTAGAGCGATCACTGATTTCACGAATGATCAAAATTAAAACATATGCTACCAGGACCATTTTGAATAAAACCATATAAAAGCACACAACTGTGATACCCACTTTGGTAAAGTAGGTTAAGGATGATATTATCTATTTTATTGCCCTTATTACTTATTTGTATGAATATGCCTTCACATTAAGAGTAATTATATTTGTTAACTATATGGACAAGTACCTCAATGAGAGAAAACAAAAGTTAAGATAGTTAAAGTATTTTAAAGTGAAAAAGTATGGGCTAGAATTAGTGAGAGTTCATTTTAGGACTTTTGTTTCTATTAATATAAATGAGAGAAAACAAAAGTTAAGATAGTTAAAGTATTTTAAAGTGAAAAAGTATGGGCTAGAATTAGTGAGAGTTCATTTTAGGACTTTTGTTTCTATTAATATAAATAACAGGGGATGCTGTAAACTTCCTCATAAATAGCTTCTAAAAGTTCTTGATGGGATACTTAAAACATCATTTTGAATGGATAGATAATTCTGAAAAAAAAGTGAAAAAAATATTCTACAACAAGGGAAAAAATAAAAGCTGGTTTGAAGATGTAAGTAAACATGAAAGCTACTGCAAACCTTTGTGTCAGAGAACAATGGGTAGCCTCAAGCATCAATGGGTTTAGGCAAAATTTTTGCACCCATGCATGCTTTGGAATTGGATGCACTTCAAAAACAGGTAAAATTGCCCAAGAAGAAAAGTTTAAAACATGAAAGGTAGAGTAAGTAAAGGAAATGATAAACTTGGTTTAGTCTAAATAAACATTGATGATTTTAAAAACAATAATAACAGAAATTAGACATTAACAATAATAACAGCAATTAGACATTAAAGATAGTTTGGCATTCTACTTTAACTTCTCCTTATCTAGGTGCTTCAATGAGTCTCTTGTAAAACTCAGTCATATGTTTTCAAGAGAAACACCAAAACAGAGAAAGGACATATATACTGAGCAAATTAATGCAGAAATCCATCTGCTAGAATTAAATATCAAATTATAATTTAAAACTCCCATGTTCATTGCAGCTCTGTCTACAATAGCCAAGATATGGAACCAACCTAAATGTCCATTGATGGATGCTTGAATAAGGAAATTGTTGTATATATTCACCATGGAATTCTACTCTGCCATANAAAAAAGAATGAAATTCTCCCATTTGCAACAATATGTATGAGCTTGGAGAAACTTATGTTGCATGAAATAAGCAAAGCACAGAGGGATAAATACTGCATGTACTCACTCATAAGTGGGAGCTAAGAGAAAAAGAAGGAAGGAAAGAAAGACCACAGTGGTGTGTTGGACTTGCAGAAGGAGAGAACATACCTAGGGGTATAAAGTAGAGTGGGGAAAAGGGGGAGCAGGCAGGAGGTTGGGGATAACTAGGTTGGGGAGATGGGGTACAATTGCAATTTGTAGTAATGGGAATGCTGCCAGTATGGATCTGGCCTTCACATCTAGGGTATGAGGGGGGACAATCAGCCTTGTATTTCATGAATATTCATAGCCAATTAAGAAAAAGAATATTCCTAAAGTTCAAAAATTAAATAACTAATTAAATAAAGTCATGTATCAAACTTGGAAGAAAATTGAACATCTTTAATAAATGATGACTTCCAAAATATCACAGGGAGCACCATTCTTTATGGCTGTGTATCTAAAGAAATTTTAAAAAAAATCAATAAATTTTGATGCTATCACCAATTGTATTCAAAACTCTACAAAAGTTTTAATTAGTACAATATAAAGACTATAGAAAATCATAGGGATTTATATTGGAGAAATTTAACTATCATTGTTTGTAAATTTACAATGGCCTATATAGAAAAAAACCCAAAGGATCTGCAGATAACTGATTAAAGTTATCTGCATAGCAAAATTGCAAAACATAAGACTGATATCCAATTATTGGTTATATTTTAATATACTAGCTATAATTAGAAAATCATTCTGGCTGCATTCTAGAGAATCATCCATAGGCAGGATGACTATGTATTTTATTATCCAAACAGGGGCAATTTTAAGAGTAAAAATAAAAGTACTTAATAATAATAAACAACAAAGATGAACCCTAGCTAATCAAGAGAGATGGATCCCCTAACTGTAGAGTCAAACATGTAAGCAGGAAAAGCAGTTAGAGTGTTATTGAAATAATCCATGTAGGTTGGACCAGAATAGTAGTAATGATATTGATGAGAAGTAGTCAGATCCTGAACCTATTTTGATGATAGAATCAAGAGGATTAGAAATAGGACATTGTATTTTGCAAAATAAAGTAAAAAGGCATTCAAACTCTGAGAAGTATTTGTAACACATACAGAAGCAAACAATTTTCATCTAAATATATAAAGAACCTGATATAAATTTAAAGTGACAAAAACATAAATAAGGAAAAGAGAAATAAGAGGTACTGCACAGAGAAAACATGACAATGTTTTATATGAAGTATTTAATAAGAATGTTTTATATGAAGTGGTATTCAACTACATTAGTAATCACAGGAATGCGCACTTAAAATTGACCAAGATGAGTTTAACAAAAAAAAGAGAGAAGACACAAATAACAAAAATCAGAATGAAAAGAGAGATGTTACAACCAATACCACAGAAAAATGAAGAATCATTAGAGACTATTATAAACAACTGTATGACAACAAATATGAAAATCTGGAAGATATGGATAAGTTTCTAGACACATACAAACTACTCAGACTGAACCAAGAAGAGCTAGAAAACCTGAACAGACAATAACAAGCAAGGAGATGGAAGCAGTAATTAGCAATCTTCCAACAAAGAGAGTCTGGGTTGGATGGTTTTACAGCTGAATTCTATCAAATTTTTAAAGAGGAGTTAGTACC
>NW_007733932.1:8309-11023 GCF_000696425.1 Galeopterus variegatus
ATATTAGCAATCAGAATACAGCAACACATTAAAAAAAATTATACACTATGATCAAGTGGGACTTATCCTAGGGATGCAAGGATGGTTCAACATACAAAAGTCAATAAATGTGATACATCACATCAACAAACTAAAGGACAAAGACCATATGATTATCTCAATAGATGCTGAAAAAGCATTTGAAAAAATTCAACATCCCTTCATGATAATGACCCTTAGCAAATTAGGTACAGAAGGAAAGTATCTCAACATAATAAAAACCATTTATAACAAGCTCACTGCCAGTATCATTCTGAATGGGGATAAACTGAAGGCTTTTCCCTTAAGAACAGTAACAAGACAAGGATGCCCACCGTCACCACTTCTATTTAACCTAGTACTGGAGGTACTAGCCAGAGCAATCAGGCAAGACAAAGAAATAAAGGGAATTCAGATCAGAAAAGATGAAGTCAAACTTTCCCTATTTGCAGATGACATGATGGTATATATACAAAAACCTAAAGACTCTATCAAAATACTCCCAGAGCTGGATAACTACTTCAGTAATGTTGCAGGATTCAAAATAAATGACCCCAAATCAGTTGCATTTATATACTCTAGTAATGAATTGACAGAAAGAGAAATAAAGAAAGTAAGCCCATTTACAATTGTCATGAAAAATAAAATACCTAGGAATCAATTTAACCAAGGAGATGAAAGACCTCTACAATGAGAAGTACAAACCACTTTGGAAAGAAATTAAAGATACAAAAAGTTGTAAAGATATTCCATGTTCTTGGACTGGAAGAATTAACATTGTGAAAATGTCTATGCTACCCAAAGTGATCTGCAGATTCAATGCAATTCCCATCAAAATACCAATGACATTCTTCACAGAAATGGAAAACACAATCTTACCTTTCACATGGAGCAACAGAAGACTNCAGGCACCTGAAAAAATGCTCAACATCACTAGTCATCAGGGAAATGCAACTTAGAACTACATTGAGATACCACCTCACTTCAGTTAGACTGACTATAATCAAAAAGACGGTGAACAACAAATGCTGGTGAGGGTGTGCAGAGAAGGGAACGCTCCTACACTGTTGGTAGGACTGTAAATTAGTACAACCACTATGGAAAACAGTATGGAGTTTTCTCAGACAACTAAATATAGATCTTCCATATTATCTAGCAATCACACTTCTGGGTATATAACCAGAGGAACGGAAATCACAATGTCGAAGGGATACCTACACTTGCATGTTCATTGCAGCTCTGTTTACAATAGCCAAGACATGGAACCAACCTTAATGTCCATTNCAATTCCCATCAAAATACCAATGACATTCTTCACAGAAATGGAAAACACAATCTTACCTTTCACATGGAGCAACAGAAGACTCTGAACAGCCAAGCAATCCTGAGTAAAAAAAAAATAGAGCCGGAAGCATAACACTACCTGACTTCAAATTATACTAAAAAGCTATTGTAACCAAAACAGGATGGTATAAAAATAGACATTCAAAGCAGTGGAGCAGAATCAAGAACCCAGAAATCACCCCTCAGGCTTAAAGCCATTTGATATTGGACAAAGGCAACAAAAACCTATATTGGGGAAAAGACCGACTCTTCAAGTGGTGCTGGGAAAACTGGATATCCATATGCAGAAGAATGAAACTAGATATGCACCTCTCACCATACACTAAAAATAACTCAAAATGGATTAAAGACTTAAGTATAAGACCTGAAACTGTAAAATTACTAAGGGAAAATATAAGTAAAACACTTCAGCAACTAGTCTGGGCACAGACTTTATGAACATGAGCCCAAAAGCACAAGCAGCAAAAGAAAAAATAAACAAATGGGACTATCTCAAACTAAAAAGCACAACAAAGGAAACAATCAACAAAGTGAAACAACGACTACAGAGTGGGAGAAAATTTTTGCTAAGTATGCATCTGACAAGGGACTGATATCCATAATATACAAGGAACTCAGCAATTACACAGTAAAAGAACTAATAACCCAACAAAAAATGGGTGAAGGAGTTGAATAGACATTTTTCAAAGGAAGACATACAGATGGCCAACAGGCACCTGAAAAAATGCTCAACATCACTAGTCATCAGGGAAATGCAACTTAGAACTACACTGAGATACCACCTCACTTCAGTTAGACTGACTATAATCAAAAAGACGGTGAACAACAAATGCTGGTGAGGGTGTGCAGAGAAGGGAACACTACTGCACTGTTGGTAGGACTGTAAATTAGTACAACCACTATGGAAAACAGTATGGAGTTTTCTCAGACAACTAAATATAGATCTTCCATACGATCTAGCAATCACACTTCTGGGTATATAACCAGAGGAATGGAAATCACCATGTCGAAGGGATACCTACACTCGCATGTTCATTGCAGCTCTGTTTACAATAGCCAAGACATGGAACCAACCTTAATGTCCATTGATGGATGATTGTACAAGGAAACTGTGGTATATATACATCATGGAATACTACTCTGCCATAAAAAAGAATGAAATTCTCCCATTTGCAACAACATGGATGAGCTTGGAGAAACTTTTGTTGAGTGAAATAAGCAAAGTACAGAGGGATAAACACTGCATGTGCTCACTCATATGTGGGCGATAAGAGAGGAAGGAAGGAAGGAAAGACCACAGTAGTGCAATGGTCTTACAGAGGGAGGAAACATTCCTAGGAGATCGGAAGAGC
>NW_007733932.1:11866-13926 GCF_000696425.1 Galeopterus variegatus
AAGGAAGGAAGGAAAGAAAGACCACAGTAGTGCATTGTACTTGCAGATGGAGAGAACATTCCTTGGGCTATGAAGTGGAGTGGGGGGGTATAGGGGAGGGGGAGGCAGGTTGGGGAGAATTGGGTGGGAGACATGGGGTACAAATGCAATTTATGGTAATAGGTATGCTGCCAGTATGAATCTGGCCTTCACTTCGTGGGCATGAAGGTTGACAATCAGCTTTGTATCTCATGAATATTCATAACCAATAAAAAATAAATAAAATAAAATAAAATTGACAGAAATGAATTTCTACTACCCCACACAAGATTGGACTAGCCTTCCTTCCTGAAACAACTAAAAAATCCCAATGAAATAAATGAAACAATGTTTTGAGACATTGACTAGCAGGCAGTCAGGACTGTAATTCCTGCAAAAAAGTGAATCAAAAGAAGTGAGTCTCACACCTTTCTTGCACGGTAATCTCACTGAGCTGTGAAGACAGAACTGAGAATTCAGACACTGAGGCACCTGAATTTGTGAGGCAGAATATCAGAGGAGAAGGAATTACACAGAGAAACACCTTCAGAAAATCTACATGGGAGATCCCATGAGTCATTGCCTAACTTCTAACTTGCACATACAGCTACTGATCTGCTTGAACTTTATTAAATTCAAGAGAACAAAATAAGAATGATGGCTAATCTCTCTTCATGAAAATATACAAGCCAGTGTATATTGGAATGGCATCTTTAACATGCTGAGGAAAAGTATGTTAGTCTACATGAAAATGCATATATACACACTCATCTGATAAAAAAGAAAGCTGATTATGGGTAACAACCACAAACTGGAAACAAGTCAAATGATCATGACAGCTGAGTAAATTAACAACTGTGGTATATAATGTAATACTTCTCAGCAATAAAATGGAACAGACTGCTGATTCAGTCAACAGTATGGATAAATCTAAAAATCATTATGCTGAATAAAATAAGCAAGCAAACAAGAGTATAAGAGTACGTAGACATTGTTTCATTCATTATGGATATCAAGTAAGCAAATCCATTGATTACAGTAAGAGTCGTTCCAAAATGAGGTAAGGGGACTGGGACTCCATATCTTCAAATCAACTAGGCATTTCCCTGGGAATTGCTGGGGTGGGGCCCAGCTATGAGCAGTCAACTGGGGGAACAAGTGCCTGAGTCTTGATGTGGGGTTCTGGGCAGTGTATCACAACATCCACTCCAGTAATGTTTAAAAAAAAATTTTTTTTTGGTTGTAGGTTCTGGGTTATTTCTTGCATAACTTTATTTCATTCTTTCTACATTTCTTGTATTTATCATATATTTCCAATTAAAAAAAATTACCTTAGCAATTTACATAAATGTCTTATTATGGGTCAGAGAATATCAGTGTTCACAAAAAGACATGTGCACTATCTCTTACTCTGTGTACAGGGCAAAAATTATGACCTGAAATATAATCATTTAGAAGACATTACATACACAATTCATAGTAATAAATACATATTATGAAAATTAGGTACATGAAATATGAAACAATATGAGGATTTATACATTGACATTGTAGAAATTACACTGTACTACAATAGACCTTACAAACATAATAATGAATGAGAGATTCTATTCATTATTGAATGCCATTTTGTATGTCACTTATAATTTCACGGGTAATTTTATAAGAATCCCCACCTCCATGGATCACATCTTTTGAAACTCCCTTTGTTTTGCAGGTCTCCTCAAAGACTTAAGAGGCAAGTGTAAATAATGTGTTTTAAAGACTGATGTTTTGAAATCCTATGAAGTTTAGAATGAGATTTGTTAAGAGAAATACTTGGTTTAATTAAGAATAGAAACTGCATATAAAAGCACCAGAAATGAAGTATTGAATGACTGTGTATTCTTGATAAGCACTTTTTTCATCTGTCATATGAAGAAAGGAGGATCATGCTTTATACTGTGCTAATGGATTTTCTCTCTGCTAACAAACTCAATATTTGAAGTAAAAGAAAATTGCTTCATATCTCCATTTCCATGACATCCATATCCATGTCCCTG
>NW_007733932.1:15345-23780 GCF_000696425.1 Galeopterus variegatus
TATTCTCTTAAAGGGAAAATCTTAATTTTTTAAAACTTTTTAAAATTTCTGTATACTTTTTAGTCATCTATCATTTTATTTCAGAGATTTATCTATTTACCTTATTGTTATACACACACACACTTTTAAATTTATTGAGAATACAGAACTGATTATTATTAATATTATTATTATTTCTTTTTTTTGGTGGAAACAGAGGAGGGGGGTCAGATTATTTTTAATTATAATTTTAATACTTAAAACTAATAGTTTTTTTAAAGCAAATATCTCCAGAAGAACAGAAAAACTCTCTTCCTCCAAATTCAGTTTTTGTAAATCACCAAAATACATTTGTGTATCATTTATAAATGTTTGCTATGCACACAAACACATGTATGGATGCAATATATTATAACTAATTGGTCTTATATGGTTAGACTTTTGTTTCTGCTGTTTTCCTGTTATAATCAAATTGAAAATAAACATTTCTTGAAACCACGTATACTTCACAAAGTAGTTTTAGGATAAACTTATAGGCATAAAAATAATAAGTCAAGATGTATATACATTTTATATTTTCACAGATATTTTTCAAATGCCTTGTAAAATGTGTTGATTTAAAATGTCATTGCTTACACTGTCATGTCTTATAATCAATTATTCTCCTCTTTGACAATCTGATATGCAAAACAATTTATCACATTTTTGTTTTTGTTACCATGAGTTTAATTGCTAGTGAGGGTAAATAACTTTCCGTTTGTTATTGCTCATTTATCTACTCCTATAAACTCCTTCTTCATATATCCTGTCTGATTTTGATTTGCTTATTTTTATGATACATAATAAGATTTATATCTAAGAATTACCCTTATGTGCAATACATTTGTTAAAAATCGTTTCCAAGTTTGTTCCATGGTATTTTTGTTATTCACATTTAAAAAAAAAATTTGATATTTTTTTCCAAAACTTTTTTTTTAATGTTATTTTCAGAGCATATACTTTTGGTTTTCCCTGGAGGTTGCATTTCCCCAAAAGCAGACTGCCTT
Source organism: Galeopterus variegatus (assembly GCF_000696425.1). NCBI lineage: Eukaryota > Metazoa > Chordata > Mammalia > Dermoptera > Cynocephalidae > Galeopterus > Galeopterus variegatus. The sequence continues at coordinate 16,371 of NW_007733932.1, forward strand.
TTTTTCCCTCTAGAAATAAAATTTTTCTTTTTTTTCCTCTGTAGATCTCACGTTCTTTTGTTAATACTACTTGAGTGCTTTCATTTATTTTTAAATTTTGATTTCAGCAGAATTTTAAATATATTTCTTTGTTTCTTTACATGATTTTTTTTTTCAGATTTATATTCTCTAACTTACTTCAGTGTTCTTCTAAATGGCAGAATCTTTGCAGATTCCCATATGTTATTAATGTTGTTTTATTTTATTTGTATCTACTCTTCCCTTAGGGCTTCAAAGTTCATCAAGACTAGTATTTTCCAAGAGAGGTTTTGTGAAATCTCATTTCCTATAAAGCACATTTCTTTGGTTTGTCTATCTCTGGTATCTTCCCAGTGTTATAACTACACATAATTGCTGTTAAAATACTCTTATTAAATTACCACAGAAGTGATAACTATAGGAGATAATTCATATTCCTATAAAGCACATTTCTTTGGTTTGTCTATCTCTGGTATCTTCCCAGTGTTATAACTACACCTAATTGCTGTTAAAATACTCTTATTAAATTACCACAGAAGTGATAACTATAGGAGATAATTCATATTCTAATTAGCCAGATTTAGTCATTCCACAATGAAAATATATACAATTTTATCTGTCAATGTAGAAAATCATATATACATTCATATATATATGAATTTTAAACTGGAGGTTTGACTAGCATTTTGCTACTGTGAAAGCACCCCCTAGGTTCACTGCTTTAACACACTTATATTGACATGAGTTACTGATTAGAGTGAGAGTTTTCAAGGTTTTTTTTTCCAAGAAATGGCTACTAGAATTTATTAGACTAACAACGTAAGTTAATTGTGCTAATTGCCTGGCATTATCAGTTAAGCAAATGTGAATCTGAGAGTCGAATTGCATTCTCAACGGGGCTTTCAGATTGGGGTAATTTCAGCTGAACTATTAAAAATCTCACATCCACTTCCCAAAGTTCTTTCTTTCCATCCTATAGTCCCAGGTGGTACTCAAGGGGAAGGAGGCAGAATCATCTCTGAGCGTGAGCAAGTAAATGCCTTATGGGAAAGGGAGAAAAATTCATCTCCTCCCACCCATAGCCCCTTTCTCACAATGGTTACTACTAAGTCAGAGAGTTGTGATTGTCCCTTGCCTGAAAGTGGAAGAACCAGTGATTCAGAAGGGTGAGTTTTGTTTTGGAAAATGGGCGAGGAGAGAGACAGTGTAGTTGATGAGGGAGCACCAGGGGATCAGTAGAAGTCTTTATTTCCCCACTCCCATTCAGTTTTACAATTTACAGCTTTTCCTGAGAGTCAAATGATCAAGTAAGACAAATTATTCTGCATATACTCACAAAGAGGGTTGCTTGCTGGGTGAATAAAATCCCAGAAACATTGTGCAAAATGCAAACTGAAGTCTGAAAGAAAACAAAGAGAAAAGGCCTCCATATGTGTTCCATACATGCAGACTGAGCCCTGCAATAAACCAACTGCAAATTCATGAGAGAACCGTGTTTGTGTGGCTGTGTCAGCTAGAGTTGGTGGTGTCGATTCATTCCTCATCTTGGAAGGAATGCATGAAGCAGCCTGGATACATTTGATGTATTTGTGAACAAAGAAATTACTCACACCTATTTTCAATATATGTATTTAAAATATTCATTCAATTAATCCACTGGGAAAAAAGTAACAATCCTCATAGAAACATAATTTTAACATTCTGATCTGAAATTGAACCAGGGTCAACTAATCTTTCAGTCAAATATGCTAATACTTACCTATTTTTATCTCTTTTATCTGTTATAACATTTACGTTGTATTGCTATCCAGAGCTCAAACTCATATTTTTGGAGAAAAATAATAATAAAAAAAATAGATAAAAATTCAAAAATAAATAATGCTGCTTTTCATTCTGAGAAATCAGTTTATATCCAGCTAGAAGTTTCTTGTCCCAGATAACAACACCTGTCAAATGTTGAAAATATATACCCACATAGTATCTCCAGCTTTAGATGAGAATAGTTTCAATTGCTGTATGAATGCAAAATTACATTGCTCTATCCTAGGAAACTTTCCCCAGGCTTCTCTATTTGCTAGACAATGAAAGTAAACACTTAATGTTTATTGAGCAGGATTTATGAAGCTGTCAGTGAACTGACACATGGCAATAAAACGTATTGTGGCTGGAGCCTAGATAATCTGCAGCTGAATGAATTACACTAATTCTGTTGCTTGCATATTCATGCTATGAAAATAGTTCTTGTAACAGATTTCTTCATTGTCTGCAGGTGCCACAGCGTGGTTAGAAGTAGAGTTAATTGCACTCTAGTACTTGTGGGAATTCACACATCCTTAGAATTGGCTTGTTTTCTGGAAGAGTATTCATGATTTGTGTAAGGAAGCCAAAACACCCATAATTAAATTATCACAACTGCAAACACTTAACTTTTGAAAAGACATTCAAAATACAGATAGAGATTTCTTGATTTCTTAGTATTACATCAGTACTGGGATTTTATCTTCATCTTCCTTCCAGTAAACACATATATTTACATTCCAAGTTTAATGTCACTTGATGAAATGAAAGTGTTGGTTATACCACTACAGTCAAGCTACATGCATAGCTGCTATACCTCCTAGCTCAGTGAGATTACCTAATTCTGTAATCTTAATTAGAAGAGATGCTATTTTCTTCCATGGGTCATATTAAAAGCAAAATATTTTATTTACTTCAGCAGAAGGTACTTTAGAGGATGTCTGAAAAGAGAGAAATTCACCATAAAAAAGATGTACATGTTATTTCCTTATTATGACCTAGTGTACACAGTTGCATTGAAGGATTCATTTGGAAAATTTTGTCAATTCTCTAGATTTTGTGTTGGTCCATGATTAGGGAACTGTCAATGGTTTTTGTTTTTTATTTTCTTAAATTATTCAGAATGAGTCCATATCTTAATTTTCAACCAAAATACAGTATGATCTATTTTCATCCAAGCATCTTTTCTTTATTGCGGATCTTTCCTGCCTTAGATATTTCTCCAGTAGACTCCTACTTTTACTCCTTTGTTCAGTAGCAGCAAATATTTTATGTACTATTGGTAGATCAACATACTAGATATTGTAACAATGTAAACAATAAGATTTATTGTAATACTATTAACAGGATAAATGTAGCAAAACGTATAAAATAGTGTATACAGATTTATAGACAAATGTTCAGTAGCAGCAAATATTTTATGTACTATTGGTAGATCAACATACTAGATATTGTAACAATATAAACAATAAGATTTATTGTAATACTATTAACAGGATAAATGTAGCAAAACGTATAAAATAGTGTATACAGATTTATAGACAAATGGAGAAATTGGTAACTTATGCTGTATTGATTTCCTATCAAATCATGTTTTCATAAAAAGCTGACTCTAGAACTGAATTTTGAAGGGAAAAAAGTCATTAACTTCTACCTAAATGAAGAAAATGTTATATTTATTTAGAGTGATTGTTAAAATGATGAAGATTTAAGGTGGTAAGTTATGGAAAAGTATAAATATGTTGATATTGGTGAAGGATGTATCTGGGGTTAAAGCAAGCAATATGGGAGAGAGACCAGAATAAATAATGGGCCATAAATCTCATGCTAATGAATTTGGAAGGGATGCAAACAATGACTGGAAGATTTCTAAAAGAAGAAATCTGCAAATCTCTTAGATATGCAAATCTCTCTAACAACCATATGGAAAATTTATAAGGTAAAAAAGAGGGAGATGTATCAATATTGGAATCAGGTATATGTATTAGGAAAAAGGAAGTTCTCTAATAAAATGAACAAGGGCTCCTTGAAGAAATGGCTAGTTATAGGATTGGATCAGGGAATAGAAAAGGTGAGCCTGGATCATCTTCTATAGGAAGAAAGAAAAAAAGTACTCAAAAAGAAAAATAAAAACAAAGAAAACGTCAGCGATGTGGGAGTGTCAAAGGGACTAAAGAGCCAATTGGGTTTCAGTTACCAAAACTGGAACAATCTAAGCAACAAAATAAAGTAGTATTGGATTATAACTCAAAGTATAAAATAAATACTTTGAGTCCACACTGATATATATTATTAAATAAATAAATAAAGGGGACAGAAAGAAAAATCTGCTATGCAGATGAATTCCAAATAATATATGTAGATATTTCACCCCCAAGGAGGTGGAGCATTAACTCCGCACTCCGTAAGTGTGGATTGAATGGGCTTCCAAAGAGTACACTGTAAGAAGTAGGGAAAAAGAGCCACAGTGCAGAGGAGAAACCTAACTGACAGTACCTTAGCCAGGTGATCAAGTTCAGCTTCAATAATAAGTCATGTTGATAATAATGTGTTCCTAGTGTGTGATGAAAATGGAGCTCTACCTCTGTGATCTTCCTCCCCAAAACACATAAGTTCAGTCCAGTTGTAAGAAAAACACTAAAAAAATCCCAATTGAAGGACATTCTTCAAAATATCTGACTGGTACACCTCAAAATTATTAAGATAATCAAAACCAAGAAATGTCTGAGAAACTAAATGGAATGTCTATCCTAAATGAGTTTCTGGAACAGAAAAGGGACATTAGGTAAACACTAAGGAAATCTGAATAAAGTATGAATTTTAATTAATAGCCATGTATTAATACTGGGTCATTAACTGTGACAAATGTACCATACTAATCTTAAAATGTCAATAATAGGAAAAACTAGGTGCAGGGCATATCAAAACTCTTTGTACCACTTTTACAATTTTTCTGTAGATCAAACTATTCTAAAATAAAACATTTATTTTTTAAAAAGCAAAAGGCCAATAAACATGAAAAAGTCTAAAAAAAATCTTAAATATTTGGATTTTAACATCAAAGTGAAAATTTGTAGAATTATTGTTTTTATTTCTGGCGACAATGCATTTTATATATTGTGGCATGATATATGAATTAATGTCATTAATATAGTTACGATGCAACATATTAATACAATTAATGGCTCTAATAGCTGTTCTTTTATTTCCTATAATCAAGTGTGAAGTAGACATACAGTGTGCATAAATTTATATTTAACCCTTGAGTCATAAAAATAAAGTTTTGTATAGTTTCCAACATAATTTAAATGTATAAATAATGTAAGTAAGGAAGTACAGTTGTAAAAACATTCCCAGTATAGGCATAATATTCAGTTTTTTTTAAAAAAATTGAGGTTTCACATATAAATAAAAATTCTTTAGGTGAAGAAAGTAATACAAATACATTGTAGAATAATTAAAATCACCAAAACTGATGTCTTTTTCTTCTGAGGTCTCATATTTTGTTAGAATTCTGGATTCTGGAAGAAGACTCTTTCGAATATCTATGAAACTAACTCTGTTTAATACAGTGTTTACTATGAAATGCTAATTATATAAAAATAAATATAGGAGCACAAAATAATTATCATGAATATAATAATAAAAGTATTAAAATATGAACATGTTATATTAACATATAATGTGCAATTTTTAATAATATAAATATATTTGTTTACCTTAACATATGTTAAATACAAATTTAATACATTAAAATATTTCAAAATGAAAGAAACTTTGAATGCATTTTGTGAAACACAACTCATAGAAACATGGAGGATCTTAATTTTATTTTCAATATAAATTACAAACATTTTCTGTGGGAACTAATATTAACCTCTGCGTGTTACCAGAGAAGACTCGAATAAAGCAGTGTTTTAGGGAGATTCTACCTACATATGAGTTTTACAGAGCAAACATTTAAACTGTAGTAAATATATAAAGAAGACAAATTTTTTTCCTGGTGTCTTTTCTTCTCTTTATTTTTCAATTACTTATGTATATTTGTATTTTATCATTACACGATGTAAACATTTTGTGTGGCCCTTTAAAAATTCTCACTAACCTGCCTTCTCCCTTCCACTTTAACTCCATTGGCAGCCTCAGATCATTTTCTTCTTTTGAAAGTTCAAGGAATTATTGTGTTTGATGTTTCTTTCTTTCTTTCTTTTTTTGTTTATTTTATTTTATTTTTTCAGCTCCCACTTATGAGTGAGAGCATGTAGTATTTCTCCTTTTGTGCCTGGTTTATTTCATGTAGCATAATTTTCTCTAGGTTTATCCATATTGCTGTGAATAAAAGAATTTCATTATTTTTTATGGCACGGTACTATCCATTCTGTATGTATACACATTTTTCTTATCCAGTTGTTTGTCCATGGACATTTACATTGCTTCCAACTCTTAGCTACTGTAAATAGGGCTGCAATAAACATGACAGTATAGGTATCCCTTCAACATGATCATTTCCATTCCTTTGGTTATACACCCAGCAGGAGGATTGCTAGATCATATGGCAGTTCTATCTGCAGTTGTTTGAGGAACTTCCATACCCTTTTCCAAAATGGCTGCACTAATTTACAGTCCCACCAACAGTGTAAGGAGTGTTCCCCTTTCTCCACATCCTCACCAGCATTTGTTATTCTGTCTTTTTGATAATAGCCTGTTTAACTGGTGTGAGATGATATGTCAATGAGGTTTTGACTTACATTTCCCTGATGCCTAGTGAAAACTGTAGACAAAAATCTCTGATGAACATAAATGCAAAAATCCTCAACAAAACATTATCAATCAGAATACAGCAACACATCAAAAAAAATTATACACCATGATCAAGTGAGATTTATTCTAGGGATGCAAGGTTGGTTCAACATACACAAGTCAATAAATGTGATATACCACATCAAAAAAAAGGACAAAAATTATATGATTTTTACATTAGACATAGAAAAAGCACTTGACAAAATTTGACATCACTCATAATAAAAACTTTCAGCAAATTAAGGATAGAATGAAAGTATCTCAACACAATAAAAGCCATATATGACAAACCCACTGCCAATATGATCCTGAATGGGTAAAAGCTTTTGAGAACAGGAACAAGGCAAGAGTGCCCACTCTCACCACTCCTGTTCAACATAGTGTTGAAAGATTCAACATAGTGTTGGAAGTACTAACCGGAGCAATCAGGCAAAAGAAAGAAAGGGAATCCAGATTGGAAAAAATGAAGTCAAACTGTCCCTGTTTGTAGATGACATGATTGTATGTGTGGAAAAACCTAAAGATGCTACAAAAAAACTTTTAGAGCTGATAAATAATTTCAGCAAAGTTGCAGCATGCAAAATCAACATGCAAAAATCGGTAGCTTTTTTATACTCCAATAACAAAATAGCAGAAAAATAAAGAAAGAAAGCAAGGCTTTCTTAGTCACCAAAAAATATAAAATACCTAGAATCAATATAACCATGGAGGTGAAAGATCCCTACAATGAGAACTTCAAATCACTGCTGAAAGAAATTAAAGAAGACACAAAAAATGGAAAGATATCCCATGCTC
>NW_007733932.1:23993-26961 GCF_000696425.1 Galeopterus variegatus
TCATATTGAACAAAAAAGACCCCAAATAGCCAAAGCAATCCTGAGCAAATAAATAAATAAAGCCAGTGACATTACACTTTGACTTAAAAAAAAAAAGCTGTAGTAACCAAAACAGGATGTTACTGGCATAGAAACAGACACTCAGACCAATGAAACAGAATAGAGAACCCAGAAATCAACCCACATACTTACAGACAACTTATATTTCACAAGGGCAACAGAAGCATACGTTGCAAAAAGGACTGTCTCTTCAATAAGTAGTGCTGGAATAACTGGATGTACATATTTAGAAGAATGGAACAAAATTCCATATACCATAACCAGCTCAAAATGGATTAAAGGCTTGAGTATAAGATCAAAGACTATAAAATTCCTAGAAGAAAACATAGCAGAAACATTTTAGCAAGTAGGACTAGGCAAAAACTTTATGAACAAGACCCCAAAAGCACAGGCAACAACAAGAACAATAAAATAAACAAATGGGATTATATCAAACTAAAAAGCTTCTGCACAGCAAAAGAAACAATTAACAGAGCAAAAAAGACAACCTATAAAATGGGAGAAAATATTTGCAAAGTATGCATCCAACAAGAGATTAATATCTGGAATATATAAGGAACTCAAACAGTAAAAAAATAGGTAACCCAATTAAAAAATGGGAAAAAGAACTAAATAGGAATTTCTCAAAGGAAGATATATAAATTGCCAACAGACACATGAAAAAAAGTTCAACATCCTGGTTTTTTCATCTCATAGATTGACTCTTTCTTCAGTATCATGTAATACTGACTCTGTCTTCAACATAAACTCAAAGCAAAATATATATCATATACTTACAGCGATATGTCACTAAATACATATCTATGACTAATTTCAATGTATTTCATTGAAGGTTGTTTTTTCCCCAAGATTTCATTGCTTTGTTTCAGGGACAGTTTATTTGATTGCTGGACCTTCTTCAACTTATAAACCTTCAAAACTTTGAGGCAATAAATTGAAAATGTTTATGTTTTTGAAAAATATTTCTTGAAATACATTTTTTATCGGTTACTCTAAAGTTCTGAACAGGAAGACCAACAAACTATTTAAAATATACACAAATTAATCACTAAGCATTATTAGAGAATATAGACATTTTATTTCATTTTATATTTGAGTGTTTGAAAGATTTTTTAAATTCTACATTTATTTATCAAGCACCACTATTATCTGCCAGGAACTGTTGTAACACTTGCAATATATCAGTGAAAAAAAGCTAACAGATATGTCTACTGTTTTGAGAGCTTAATATCAAATTTTTACAAATTCCCTACACTTGTGTAACAGATTCTGTAACTGCTTCCTATAATTTAAAGAACATCTTAGAAATTTATTGTTCATGTGGCTCTTATAAGACTTTGTTTTCAAAGGCTTCTGGATTTTGAAAAGACCATAATGCCATTACTAAATCAATTTTGCTTTGTAATTGCAAATCTATATATTTCCTTTGGACAGTTTCTAATTTAACAAAGCACTTTCACTTTATCACATTATTTTTGTAATTAACTTTTATTGAGTTCAGTTTCATCATGTTACTCGAGTTTGTTTAATAAAAATATTTGTTTAATTAATTAAAACAAATTAGAGATAGGCAATTAAAATGTTCATTTTATTCTACCACAAACGTACCACAATTAGTGACTCAGTTGTAGGTTGATTGGTTTGTAGTTAAGGCCAGTCCTACAGAGAAATTTGTTCAGTTATTTCTTTATTAGTTCAAACTAAATATACAATATTGTGTTTGCTGTTTACAACTTAATACTTAAAATATGTTTCCCATCTCCCAGGTGAAGGCTATTTGGACTTACTGCTTCATGGTAAATTGTTCTATCTTTTCCTCAAAATCATTCTTTGTAATAAAGTGTTGGTTTTATGTTTGATAATTAATGGCTAAAACTTACCTCAAAATGATCTTTTGTTTTTTAAATAACTATGTTCGATAATTGTGGGCATTTTAATTGTACCCAAATTACTTTATCAGTGCCATTTTCTTTGCTTCTGGTTTCTTTCAGAAATGAATCCATCCCACCAGAGTTTTTAATAGTGTGTATTTGTGTGTGTGTTTAAGTCCACACATGCATGCATGCAAGATGTATTCCATGGGTTTAATGTTAGCTTCTTAATAATAAATACATATCTATCAGGTAATAAAAATATTGTAAATTAGGAAGATCCCCCACATTTCCCTCCACTTTGCCAACTCAAATGCTCAGTCATNTTGTTTAATTAATTAAAACAAATTAGAGATAGGCAATTAAAATGTTCATTTTATTCTACCATCACTCAGTTGTAAGTTGATTGGTTTGTAGTTAAGGCCAGTCCTACAGAGGAATTTGTTCAGTTTTTTCTTTATTAGTTCAAACTAAATATACAATATTGTGTTTGCTGTTTACACCTTAATACTTAAAATATGTTTCCCATCTCCCAGGTGAAGGCTATTTGGACTTACTGCTTCATGGTAAATTGTTCTATCTTTTCCTCAAAGTCATTCTTTGTAATAAAGTGTTGGTTTTCTGTTTGATAATTAATGGCTAAAACTTACCTCAAAATGATCTTTTTTAAAAAAAAATAACTATCTTCGATAATTGTGGGCATTTTAATTGTACCCAAATTACTTTATCAGTGCCATTTTCTTTGCTTCTGGTTTCTTTTAGAAATGAATCCATTCCACCAGAGTTTTTAATAGTGTGTATTTGTGTGTGTGTTTAAGCCCACACATGCATGCATGCAAGATGTATTCCATAGGTTTAATGTTAGCTTCTTAATAATAAATACATATCTATCAGGTAATAAAAATGTTGTAAATTAGGAAGATCCCCCACATTTCCCTCCACTTTGCCAACTCAAATGCTCAGTCATATGATCTCATTTTACTTAGGAGATTCAATCTTACCTTTTTCTTTAAAATACAGTTTTTACTTGGCTTCTG
>NW_007733932.1:28205-31841 GCF_000696425.1 Galeopterus variegatus
ACCGATTTACATCCTTGTTTTGTATTTCCTCTGCCCTCATGTTTGCTGGGTTGAGAGTAAATTGAAGTGAAAGCAACAGAAAACCAAGTCTTAGTCATCCTTCTCAGACTACTCTGCTAGACAATTAGGATGTTCCTGAGCTCCCGACATTGGAATTGTAGCAGGCTCTATGCCCCCAGTATAAATCCGGCCCTCTCATCATGGGCAGATTTCTTAATAAATAAGTAAATAAAAAAATAATTTCTGAATGGTATCATCTAGCCCAATGACTTTAAATAGCGTCTATATACTTGATATTCCCAAATTTTATGTCTAACCCCAAACTTGGCTTTGAAATATAGCCTTATCTAACTGCCTCCTTGATATTTCCACTTGTATATTTACTAGATGAATCAAACTTAATATACATAAAAACTAAATTTGATTCCTTTCCCCCTTTAACACTGCTCCTCCCTCAAGGTTCTCAACTCAGTAAGCAAGGATACCATCTGTGTAATTGTTTAGGGCACGTGCTAGGACTTATATCATATATATTTTTTATTCTCACATCCTAAACCTAATACATCTGCAAATTATTTTACTCAATGTAACATACACATCTCAAATCTAATCACTGTACCAATACCTCAACCACTTTAGCACAATCCATTGCAATCATATGCATTCTAGTCAACTGTGGTGTCTGTCTAAATGATCCCTTTTTTCACCCTTGAACCCCCCACAGTAAATGTTCCCTATAGCAGTTAAGATGACTTATAAAAAACATTTATATTTGATCATGTTACCTTGCACAAAATACTCCAATCATTTTTATTATACTTAGAATAAAGTGCTTATATTGACATATACAGGTTCCATATCAGCTGACTCCTGGCTAATTTCTTCCTGGCTCATTGCCTTTTAATTACACTGAACTTTTTGATGATTCTATAACTTACATCAAATGCTGCTTCACCATGGGACTTTTGTACTTACTCTTTCATCTTCCTGGAACACTCTTCTTTTCCATATCTAAATGTCTAACTCACTCTATTTAATCATTTCATATTCCAAAGATGTTTCTTCAGTGAAATATTTTCTAATAATACTGTATAAAATGNAAAGAAAAAATAAACAAGTGGGATTATATCAAACTGAAAAGCTTCTGCACAGCAAAGAAAACAATCAACAGTGTGAAAAGACAGCCTACAGAATGGGAGAAAATATTTGTAAACTATACATCCAACAAGGGATTAATAACCAGAATATAAAAAGAACTCAAACAACTTAACAGTTTTTAAAAAAAGTCCAGTTAAAAAAATGGGCAATGAAGCTGAATAGACATCTCTCAAAGGAAAACATACAATGGCCAACAGTTATATTAAAAATTCTGAGCATCACTAATCATCAGGGAAATGCAAATCAAAACCACTTTGAGATATCATCTCACCCCAGTTACACTGGCTATTATCAAAAAGACAGAATAACAAATGCTGACAAGGATGCAGGAAAAAGGAACCCTTCTACACTGTTGGTGGGACTGTAAATTAGTTCAGCCACTACGGAAAACAAAATGAAGGCTTCTCTAACAACTACAGGTAGAACTACCATATGACCCAGCAATACCACTAATAGGTATATACCCAAAGGAATGGAAATAATCATGTCAGAAGGATACCTATACTACCATGTTTATTGCAGCTCTATTTACCATAACAAAGCTATGGAAACAACCTAAATGTCCATTGATGGACAACTGCATGAGGAAAAGGTGGTATATATACATAATGGAATACTATTCAGCCATAAAAAAGAATGAAATTCTACCATTTTCAGCAACATGGGTGAACTGGGAGAGAATTATGTTAAGTGAAACAAGCTAGGCACAGAAAGAGAAATACCACATGTCCTCACACATAAGTGGGACCTGAAAAATTAAGGTTGCACATAGTAGATACACAAAAAAATTATTTAATGCTTGAAGATATTATTTTTATAATTACAGAAGAAACATAAGGTAATTGTTAAAAATTACTATTTTTCTAACATTTGTAATATCCTGCTGGTTTTCCTAACTTCTTTCATGTGTCATAAAAATTCCCAATTATGATGTGGTAGCATCAAATAAATAATGAAAAAAATAAAAATGCATCATTAACATCTTAAATTCTAGAAAACATTTGTATATTTTTTTACACAAAGTGTCTTATTAATCTACTGACCTAGGCTATATTATGTTTATATCCTGTCTACCCTAATTCTTAGATAATCTCTATGCTGTTAATCCCTTTATTTCCAAATCATAACAATATTTAAGATGTTTAACTAATCTTTAAGTGTTTCTATAAATAGCTATTTTTTCATCAGTGTATCTCAGTCTATTTTTCTATCCCTATATTTTATTCATAATCACTGTGCTTGAATTTTATTAAAGCCACTTGATTAAATAATTTCATATATTGTCAAATCTAAATTGCCATTAATTGTAAAATATACTATCCATTATTTTATATAGTACTAAGAAAAAAAATGCAGTGTAATAAATTACGTGGATTTTCACCATAATACAACATATTGCTTCAGATTTGTTATGTAGTAGAAAATGTATGCTTTGAAATTAATGATACATAATAGTAAAATTCCCTAGTGACTATTTCTTGTAAGGATAGGAATGCTGAACAAAGAATGACACATTATTTAAACAAATGAATTGTGCAAATATATATTATTTACTTAAATATTTCCCTTACTGTGTGGTAATAATAAAATTATTATTATTTTTGCACATGCATTAGGGTCTTGTTTGAATCTCTTCTAAAGATCTAAGAGGCTCAGCACCAAGAACTTTAAGGTTTTATGGAAGCAAGGAAGTTTCGTGCAAAAGCACATGGAAGCAGGAATGTGACAGAAATGGAAATGGAAAGAATGCCATGAAATGTGATCCCCATACTGATCCCTTAATTAATAAATGAACATGGGGAAAAGAATCCTAAGAAAATAACTCAGTTTTATTTAACCAGAAACTCTGTAGGGGACATGTGGCAAATAAGTTGCAACCAACAGTGCTTTTTGGTCTAGATGAAAATGTGAGACACGTATCTGAGATTTTTTTTTCAAGTTTTGTTTCAGGATGTAGCATAACTCTACTGAAGTGGGGACTCATGTGAAATTCCATGAGTGGCATTTGAAACATCTGAAATTTTGCATGTTTGATAACCTTGAACTCTCCCTCATCAGGGAAATAGCTCTTTTCTCTGAGAGCACCAGAGAAGCAATGGCTAGGCAGTGAAGAGATCGTGCAACTTGAGAGTGAATTGCATACTCTCAATAGAAATGTGTACCAGGAATATGCCCAGGGGAATATAGCAGAGGAAGATGGAAACAGACTTATTTGTAAGCACAAGTGAACCCCTGAGACTCTCAGAAATATTTGCTCATGGTTATTGAAGGAAGATAGAAGACTGGAATAAGCATGTGGAAGCAATGAGGTAAAACGGTCGACTTCATTATTCACAAATGTAATATGGGTATATACCCATAAACTGATTAACCAGAAAATTCCAAGTTATTCAAGTATTTTCTGTATATTTGTTGTACCATAGGTAATTAAAAATTGAATTAAGATAGTTTGCTGTAGAAAAATTTTCCAATTATTTT
>NW_007733932.1:32183-36055 GCF_000696425.1 Galeopterus variegatus
GCACCAGAGAAGCAATGGCTAGGCAGTGAAGAGATCGTGCAACTTGAGAGTGAATTGCATACTCTCAATAGAAATGTGTACCAGGAATATGCCCAGGGGAATATAGCAGAGGAAGATGGAAACAGACTTATTTGTAAGCACAAGTGAACCCCTGAGACTCTCAGAAATATTTGCTCATGGTTATTGAAGGAAGATAGAAGACTGGAATAAGCATGTGGAAGCAATGAGGTAAAACGGTCGACTTCATTATTCACAAATGTAATATGGGTATATACCCATAAACTGATTAACTCAGAAAATTCCAAGTTATTCAAGTATTTTCTGTATATTTGTTGTACTAAAACGGTCGACTTCATTATTCACAAATGTAATATGGGTATATACCCATAAACTGATTAACCAGAAAATTCCAAGTTATTCAAGTATTTTCTGTATATTTGTTGTACACCATAGGTAATTAAAAATTGAATTAAGATAGTTTGCTGTAGAAAAATTTTCCAATTATTTTATGTTGATTTAACTGATTAGATATACCAATGATTATTGATTTTGAATTTAGGATTGTGTGCCTATGGTATATGGATAATAAAATGTGAGGGAGAGGTGTAGGACTGCATATGCTACCACAGGGCAGTAGTGCACAACAAATGTAACTGTAGGAAAGGAACATTAAATCGAAAAGCCAGGAATATGTGCTAGACCCAGCTCCTGTGCTGTGATGGCAGCAGAAACAAGGAGAAACTCACATCAAACACCCAAGGACACAGTGCCGGCCTAAGACAAGACTTAACCGGAGCAATGTATTCACATTCTCAATCAGGGTCACAAGCAGGGAGTAATAAATGACACAGAAATACTCCAAAGAGAGTTATAATAGCTATATGAAGGGGAGACCTTTATCAGATAGTAAAACAGGAATTGAGAAAAGTGTGGCTAGCCGGCCTCCACCTCTAATACAAGATTATACCAGAGGAATTTGAAGCCTGTGGTGCACTAAAAGTAACCATAGCAACAACAAAGCCAACACCAGTGCAACTCCAGACAAGACTGTTTCAGCCACTACAGACCTAGTGGCAGGAAAGGTATGACCATTTCTAGGCATGCAAATTACCTCAGTCCCTAGTGCTGTACACAAGATGCCTACATTCAACAAAAAATGTGAAAAAGCAACACACTGCCAAGAGACAAAAGAAACAATAGAATCCAGATTCCGGTAGAACATATGTTGAAACTATTCAATAAGAAATTTAAGTGGAAATGTGTTACTTTATGTAGTTTTTGCACTAATTAATTTCCAGTTTTTTCATCAGAATTCAATTATTTAGATACATGTTCCATATTTAACACACAATACTAAAACCAGTCAGGACAATAAAAATCATTCCCGCTCGGTAAATAAAATGATAATAAAGAAAACTATACTTCTCAGAGTCAGGTAATGTTATGTCAATTAAATCAGAATTTTCCATAATCATTTTCCTACTTTTCTTCTATTTTATTATCTACCTTTCCTTATTTGACCCCTATTCTCCCTTTTCCATTTAAATTTTCTTGTTCTGTTCAAATTTGTCACAATTTGTTCTTCATTCATAGCCACATTTCACTTTTGAGCTCTTTTCTATATGCTAAGGAATATTAACTATAGGTCTTCAGACCAGATATCTGCCCTGATATACAGATATATGAGTATATTTATAATGGATTGCTGCAGGTTATTCCACAAAAGCTTGTACTCTGCACACCTAAAACATATTTCAACATACATAAAGTAATACTCAATGTCTTTCCCAAAATTTGTTTAATAAACTTTTATTGTTTTTTTAATGTACATCACAACTATCCAACACCTAAAGCTAGAAATAAATATTCTTAACCTCTCTGTAGACTTCATTTAGTATTCTTAAACCTTCCATTCCCTCTAAGGCTCATAACTTCTTGTTTGAACTGTGAAATTAATCCTTCTAACTGGTCACCATATCTAGAGTTTCACCTTCTTAAAATTCAACATAAAATTACCATCAGTATACTCTATGTACATACTCTATTTAGCTATAAGGTAAAAATAATGATTTTTGATAAAATTCTTCAGCCTTTGTCAATTACTTGGCAAAGTTATTACAAACTTCTTAGAAAATGTGCACACACATACACACACACACAAAATCTTTCCCTAAAATTTAGGTAGATATTTAGTCATTGGATATTATTCATATTCTACCTCAGTTATCCTGAATAATCTTTCCTTTCTAATAGTGCTTTGATTTCTCATAATTTTCTATGTTTTTGCTGCTTCAAATTACTGGAATTCCTACCATAATCCTCCTGATGAATTGCACTTTACATTTTTCTTTTTTAACTGATTTTTAAATGTCTAGATTTTATTAATCTTATGTAACTCATAGTATAAGACAGAGTGTAACAAATTAATCTGTCCCAGACACACGTTTGTTATTATCTGTTGGTGGCAAATGGTATTATTTATCAAAAAATTATTAGCAGAGATCTTTATTTTCCTTTTACTGATACCACAAAAATATTTTTGATGATGCAATTTGATAAAGATGCCATAATCAATTATACGAAGGGTTAGACCTCTGGTGTTTTTGTGACTACTTAACATTTTTTCGTATTTAGCTAAATTAATTATTATGCATTTGAGGGGATTGAAAGATGGGAAATATTTTTTTTTAACTTCAATGAGAAATCACTCTGTTTTATAAAAATGTAAAAATTTTGAATAAAATTTATTATTTAAATAAAGTAAACAAGTAGTAATCTCAATAATGCATAATAAATATTTCTTTCATGAAGAAGAGACATTATTAACAGTAGAGAAAATACTTTGCAAAGGAATGATTTTGATGCTCCATCGTTAAACTCTTCTCTCCTTCTAGGCACTCATTGTGGGAAAGCAAAATATTTCAGCAAAATATATTATTTTCATAATATATTTCTTTGACAAATTTCAGGATGGATATTTTAGGGAGACTGTAAAAACTAGCTTATATATAACTTCAGACATTAAACTGTATTTCTTTTGTTTTCATACAAAATCTCTTACTAAATACCTGTATACTTACACCACACAGATGTTACTGAATTAGGCTCTTGGGTCTCAAAGCCATAGAAATGAATAATGTACCTACCAGTAAAGCAAGTAATGCTTTATTAAAAGAGAAGATTTTATGCATAAGGGAGGCAGCCACAGGGAAGGTAGATCCCTGAGGGAAGCTGTTCAGGGTCCTTTATAGGACAAAGGGCTAAGGGGTGCAGGCCAACATTATCATTCTGCACCTCTGGAGGTGGTCCATTCTGTTCTTCCTGGTTGTGGCATGGATGCATACTCAGTTAGGTCTTTGCTCCCTGCACCTGGTCAGTAGGCCCAAGATGGTGGTGTTGCTCATTATTGCCACCCCAGAAGGGTCATTGCTATGGTAGGCCACCTATGTGGAAATGATGATTTTGGTGTGCGCTTTGGTGTGGCTGAGCTCGGCTTCTCCCATCAGA
This sequence comes from Galeopterus variegatus, assembly GCF_000696425.1. Taxonomy (NCBI): domain Eukaryota; kingdom Metazoa; phylum Chordata; class Mammalia; order Dermoptera; family Cynocephalidae; genus Galeopterus; species Galeopterus variegatus. The sequence goes on from NW_007733932.1 coordinate 35,691, forward strand.
ACCTTGGTGAGGCCCAGGACAGTGGCGGCAGCTTGCCTAGTTGTGGCTGGGGTCAGCTTCCCTCAGTTCCATACCTCAGGCCCCCGGTAGGACCCCAGGGTGGTGGTGGAAACTTGCCTAGTTGCAGCTGGGTTCAGCTTCCCCTAGCTCCATATGGTGAGGCCCAGGACAGTGGCGGCAGCTTGCCTAGTTGTGGCTGGGGTCAGCTTCCCTCAGCTCCATACCTCAGGCCCCCGGTGGGACCCCAGGGTGGTGGTGGAAACTTGCCTAGTTGCAGCTGGGTTCAGCTTCCCCTAGCTCCATGCCTCAGGACCCTGGCAGGACCCCCATGGGGCTATTTGGAAGGAAAGAAGGTTACTAACCTC
>NW_007733932.1:36885-37842 GCF_000696425.1 Galeopterus variegatus
CCTCAGGACCCTGGCAGGACCCCCATGGGGCTATTTGGAAGGAAAGAAGGTTACTAACCTCCAACAACAAAAACATAAAGCATCCAGCAAAAATCTTGACATCGTTAGAAGCAGTTCTGCTGCCAGTTGAGGTTGCTATAATGCACTGCCTGTGCCATCAGAGAGAATGATTCCCAAATAACTAAGGAAACCAACAGAGCAGCAAAACAGGCAGCTGAGGAGATACAGCTACTAGGGACTTTGATACTTTATATAGACTTATCTGACTTTAAGCCCAATTACATTGGGGTCTGCCCAGGGACCCAGGGCATGGATAAGGGGACCAGACTGCCCTCCCTCAACCAGGCACACCATGCTAGTGCCTCGGGGCTCACCTGGGGACCTGAGGAATGGAGAAGGGGACCAGACCTCTCTCTCACAGCCAGGCACCACACCAGTGCCTTGGGGCCCATCTGGGGACCAGAGGAATGGAGAAGGGTACCAGACACAACCCACAACCAGACATACCACCAGCGCCAAGAAGCATGCCAAAACCATGACCTCCATGTGCGTGGTCCACCACAGTCACAATAACCATGGCTGCAGCAAAAGTGGCTAGATGTCACAACCACCATGCAGATGGTCTGCCAACCAATGTAGCGTATTCACACAAGGAGAGTCACCAGCAGAGACAAAGAAAAGAGGATGTCTCTCTCCACAAAGCCCATTTCAGAGTGACAGAAGATGCATCTGCTCTATGATAATATTGGGGGACCTGATCACACCTCTCAGCATTGGACAGATCATCTAGGCAACAAATTAACAGAGTAACCATCTTTCTTTCAGAAGGAGAGAAGAAACCTAGGGTAATTAGAAGGGGGAGATGGGTGGGAATGGGGTAAGGGGAGAGATTGGACAAGGGGCATAAAGAATAATTACATTTTGTAACGATATATATGCTAGTAATATTGATTTGAT
>NW_007733932.1:38913-47043 GCF_000696425.1 Galeopterus variegatus
AAGGGGCATAAAGAATAATTACATTTTGTAACGATATATATGCTAGTAATATTGATTTGATTTACATATCTCAATGTTCAACCCCAAAAATATGTATAATTGATTTTGATTCAATAAATAAAATAATTTTTTTAAAAAAGCCCCATTATGGCCGGCCCAGTGGCGCACTGCGCTAGTGCGCCGCTTGGGAAGTGCGGAGGCGCTCCCGTCGAGGGTTCAGATCCCACATACGGACCAGTTCCTGCTCACTGGCTGAGCGAGGCGCGGGGGCAGCGCCGAGGGTTGCGATCCCGTTGCCGGTCCTGGTCCGGTGCGGGGGCGACACTGAGGGTTGCGATCCGTTGCCGGACACGGAAAAAGACAAAAAAAAAAAAAAAAAAAAAAAAAAAAAAAAAAAGCCCCATTATACAGACCAAGATGAAAAATGCACTCAGGAATGGGGTTTCACAACTACTGATTCAACCTTTTATGGAGGATGAATGCCTATAAGATGATTTTACTCCCTAAAGCCCTAGTATACTCTGTTATGAAACACCTATATGAAGGGGCTCATTATGGCCATGATGCTTTGTCAGACTTAATCAGGCCTTATTTGAAAGGGCCCCATCTTCAGAAGACTATATAAAAAAATCACTCAAGGATGCCACCTATATGCTAGAAATAATCTCAAGACTAAAAGGTTCCCACCTAGAAGGGGGATACAATACAAAGAATACAAAGGGTTATGCCCCTTTGAGGATGTGCAAATAGACTTCACTCAAATGCCCAAATTACAGGGAATTTTACATTTCTGTTAGTGTTCATGGACACTTACTCTGGATGAGTAGATGCCAATTCCACCCTAACTGAAAAAGCCACTGATGCAGCCAGGTTTTTGCTAAAAGAAATAATTCTCATATTTGGCTTACCTAAAACAATGCAAAGCAACAATGGACCTACATTTATTTCCATAACAACACAGATAGTGAATGAAACTCCACAATCAAACGGAAACTACACTCATCACAGAGGCCTCAATCCACAGAGAAAACTGAAAACATGAATCATACTTTGAAAAGACTTTGACTAAACTTTATCAGGAAACTCACCTAAAATGGGATAAAGCATTAGCCATTGCCTTGCTCCGTATTAGGGTAGCACCTACAAGTGGACTCTTGATTCCTTTTAAAATTGTATATGGGAGACCCTTCCAAGCCTCCATGTTGGGCCTTAAAAACTAACGCCACCTTAAGTGACATTACAAGTGGCGTTGTTAATGTGGCAGCCTAAGAAGGCGCTGGGAGGAAGTAGGGTGGGAGTGTCTGCGGGAACCTTGCCTTAGCCCTTATTGGCCAAATACATACTTCTGCGCTCGTGAACACTGCATGATTGCAATAGCTAGGCATTGAGACAGGATGCATGCTCTTGTAACCTTTAAGCTGACTGGAGGATGTAAAAACCTCCCTTCCCCATTTGCCTTTAAAAGCAAGTGCTTGTGTGATAATAAATGGAACTGCTCGACAGAACCCCCTCTGCATCTGAATGTCCTTTAAACTGGGCTGGTTGGGACCTGCAGCTGCGCTCACCTCTCTTCATGGCTCTCTTCCCCCGTCTCCTTCCAAAGGAGACTGGAGGGAAAGAGTAATCCAGGCCATTCGCTCACCCACCAAAAGGAACGAGGCTAGGGCTGTTCGGGTCGGCCGGCGGTGGACCCAACACCTCCACATTAGGGCCTCCCCCTCTAGATACAGAACATGACTTGCACTTGGAAATTTGTGTACAACAGTTGTGTCAAACTCTAACCCACTCTATATGTTTCCCTTTTCCAGGTCAGGTTTTCCAGTGGATGAACTTCAGCACCCCTCCAACCCAGGAGACAGGATTCTGCTAAAAACATCGTGAGACCAGGGCCCAGACCAACTGACCAAGAAATGGATGGGTCCTTATGACATCTTGCTAACCACCCACACCTCCCTAAAACTTGCTGTTATTAAGCCTTGGGTCTACCACACACAGGTGAAGGACACATCACTGGAAGAACCTAAACCTGATCCATGAACTTGTGAGCCATTGGAGGACCTCAAACTTCTATTTAAAAAAGGAAAGTAACCACAGGCTTTAATAACTGTTTTCTATAACTACTCTTATATGTACCTTTGCTGTGCCCAACAAATGATTCCAACATGTTTTTACAATGAGCCCAGCACTATGCTGACAGGCCACAGGTAGATTCTTGCTGGATATGTGAGCTCCTTCTTTCCAACATTTTGGGCCTATGTTGGTAGACATCTCCCTCATGAACACTAATTAGAGACATTTATAGGATCTTTGTTACTGAGACAGAACAACATATTCAGATGGCTATGTTTAGAAAACCAACACTTAACTGGGAAAATTGTCTCGTAATGGCCAGGGATAAATGAAACTTGGCACCTCCCCAGACATAACAAATCCTTTTCCTTGGCCCAGACTTACCATGATATGACAGAATATGCCAGTCGCAGGATTGGTTCCACCACTTCTCTGTGCCTTATAATATGCCCCAACAGTCACAGGTACATTCCTGAATGAAATCTCCAAATATGGGATGAATTTATTTGGTTAACTCGCACCAGTGAGCATGTAAGCCATACTGCCCCTTTATACTGGGAACAAAGAAGCCATACATAAGACCATTGGCCCCCAAACACATGAAAATTCGTCTGGATTAGTTCAACTCTGTAAATATACTGTAATTCTAAAAGCCATAGACTGGCTTGCAACCGATTGGGAAAATAGACCAGGTATCTTGTGACTAGTCTTGGGCTTTGGATGTGTTAACTACAGCTCGAGGTGGAACTTGTGCTATAATTAAGGCTAAATGCTGCATATATATCCCAGATAACTCAGGTAATATTTCATGTGCTTTTTTTTTTTTTTTTTTTTTTTTTTCCTAAACCTGATCCATGAACTTGTGAGCCATTGGAGGACCTCAAACTTCTATTTAAAAAAGGAAAGTAACCACAGGCTTTAATAACTGTTTTCTATAACTACTCTTATATGTACCTTTGCTGTGCCCAACAAATGATTCCAACATGTTTTTACAATGAGCCCAGCACTATGCTGACAGGCCACAGGTAGATTCTTGCTGGATATGTGAGCTCCTTCTTTCCAACATTTTGGGCCTATGTTGGTAGACATCTCCCTCATGAACACTAATTAGAGACATTTATAGGATCTTTGTTACTGAGACAGAACAACATATTCAGATGGCTATGTTTAGAAAACCAACACTTAACTGGGAAAATTGTCTCGTAATGGCCAGGGATAAATGAAACTTGGCACCTCCCCAGACATAACAAATCCTTTTCCTTGGCCCAGACTTACCATGATATGACAGAATATACCAGTCGCAGGATTGGTTCCACCACTTCTCTGTGCCTTATAATATGCCCCAACAGTCACAGGTACATTCCTGAATGAAATCTCCAAATATGGGATGAATTTATTTGGTTAACTCGCACCAGTGAGCATGTAAGCCATACTGCCCCTTTATACTGGGAACAAAGAAGCCATACATAAGACCATTGGCCCCCAAACACATGAAAATTCGTCTGGATTAGTTCAACTCTGTAAATATACTGTAATTCTAAAAGCCACAGACTGGCTTGCAACCGATTGGGAAAATAGACCAGGTATCTTGTGACTAGTCTTGGGCTTTGGATGTGTTAACTACAGCTCGAGGTAGAACTTGTGCTATAATTAAGGCTAAATGCTGCATATATATCCCGGATAACTCAGGTAATATTTCACGTGCTTTAAAAGATATGTAATCACAAGTTGTCTATGTCTGATCTCAGTTTATCTCTAACTGATTAGATCTCTTCCTGGTTTGGAGGAGAAAGACTGTCTTAAAGAAAAAAAGGTACTAATAATTTTAATAATTATAGTGTTTATAGGAATTTTACAGTGTTGTACCATATACTGTTGCATGGGAATGCAGAAACGGTTGACTCAAAGAGTATTCACTCCCCAATCTAAAATTATGATACAGGGTCTGTTCCCCAAAAGAAGATCAAAAAAGATCTTAAAGAAAAAGTTAAAATGTTTCATTCCAATTCTGCTTGTCATCCCCATTCAGCTAAAGGAATCAGAGCGAACTCAACACTTCTTATTCCATAGAAACGGAATGATCATTTGACAGTGGGGAATTTGTAACAGTCTAAGTAGAAATGACTCCATTTTGTTAAACTTTTATATTTAAAAACTTATCCTCTCCTGTAACCTGAACCACATAGCCTGCAGCTAATTGCCAGCATACGATTCTTGCTCTCACATTGTACACAAAATAATTAGAAAAAAAAAAAATTATTAACCCAGATGATCATTCCTTACTAGCTTACTAACCTGGTCTTATTTGAGAATAACAAGAACTGAACCCATGGAGAACAAAGTATTACACTGGTCAGCTCCCACCTGGGAAGTTTCTTCATGATTACCTGATACACTCAAGCTGCCTTCANTTTGTTAAACTTTTATATTTAAAAACTTATCCTCTCCTGTAACCTGAACCACATAGCCTGCAGCTAATTGCCAGCATACGATTCTTGCTCTCACATTGTACACAAAATAATTAGAAAAAAAAATTATTAACCCAGATGATCATTCCTTACTAGCTTACTAACCTGGTCTTATTTGAGAATAACAAGAACTGAACCCATGCAGAACAAAGTATTATGCTGGTCAGCTCCCACCTGGGAAGTTTCTTCATGATTACCTGATACACTCAAGCTGCCTTCACATCCTCACTTGGTCACCACGGATCAGATTTCCACCACAGACCCCTATAAAACACTTACAGTTAAATCAAACTGGCCACCGGACATGGGCCAACATCCATGTCCCCTGATGGTGGCTGTCTAGAGAGGATTCTCTCACTTGGTCATAGGTCAAGCTTCAGGATGTAAATAAGATGAGAGGGAAACCATTTATATAGTTCTCCTCTTTAAGACAAATGACATGGAAACACAGAGAGAAAGGAAAACGGTTATGAGAGTCACTACATCAAAGACTAGTCAGACAAATCCTTTTCTCCCATCAATCAATCAGAGACAGTGATCTTTACCATTCTCCACTCAACTGGATTCCACAGAAAGAGAGAGACCAGGAGTCCAACTGGTAAGAAAGTCTTTCCCTTTTCTGCTGGTTAAGGCTCTGTTCTCCTCTGTCTGTGGCTCCAAAAGAACAGTTTGGCATTTGGTATCCTGCTCACAGAGCCATAATGGTAGGGGACTGAAGGAAAACTTCACCCCTAATGGTTCATTAATAAGAATCATTGACAAATTTAGATCAATAGAAAGAAAAGGCAGAGCAAATTTTATTATTTAACATGGGGGAATCACAACAGAATAATGTCCCAAATTCCAATGGGAGGAAAAAAACATATAGACCAGTGTTCATGAAAGAGAAAATGTAGGGGGAGGAAGAAACCCCTGAACAATGTCCTGAGACCAGGTTTCTCTGAAATTCTGGAGAAATATGTCCCAGTGAAAGAAGGAAGTCAGGAGTGAAAGTTAAGTAGAGACATCTAGCATGCAAGTGAAAATCCTTCAGGTAGTCTCACAGCTCCTCTCAGAAACAATACATAGCAGCCTGAGAAGGAGTGACTCAGAAGAAGCCTGGCTATTTGGGTGTATATTTGTAAGTATTTTTCCACAGAGAAATAGTCTTCAAGCTAATCATGTTTTTCCAGTCTTCCTGAATTAGCTATCTTGAAATATGTCAGAGAAATACACTTTGGAACTAAAATAGTTTGCTTTCCCACAGTAAGTAATAGTAAGTTTTAAACAAAGCTAACATATTTTAACATGTCTTGGGGAAGAGTTTTGCAACTCAGTAAATATCTGTTTCCCTCTTATTTTAGCGGGTCAATAATGCCCAATCCGTCTCTTTCAGTCACTTTTATCAGGACCATGGGGTAATAATACAGCCTAAGGGTCTCATGATTAAGGAGCGGAAAAGTAACAAAATATCCTGTGCAGGGAAAATGGACTCAGTTTTGTTCAAAAGCCTAGCCCTATCTAGTCTCACAGAGACCTAGCCTTGATGAAAGCTTATCTGCAATGCCACCTCCCAGAATAGTGTGAGAAATAACCTTACTCGTCCAATACCAAAGAATGGCTATGGAGAACAGGAGGTATAGTGAAGTGAGATGTTAATAACGGTCTTGCAAGATCAGGTATCTGATGGGCAGGCACACAGGAAACCATTACAGCAAGCAATTTGTTCCCTAGTGTTCAAGTCCCTCCCTCAGTTCCTCATTGGCTGAGTACTATGGAGTGCACAGTCTCCCTGGACATCACCTAAGAATTCCCTTGTAAGGAGTTCCTTTGTCTGATGGCTCAGGACAAACCTGTGAAAAAGGCCCTCCAAAGCCCTGAGAGGGGAGAAGAACCCGGTAATGAAGAGAACAAAGGGCAAGTGACTAACCACCGTCTTGAGGAATCATTTCTCAAGATGCGCTGCTTCTGAACTCTGCCCGTGCAGGGACTCAGTGGGAATGGGCTGTGCCAGTTAAACAACTTTCAGGTTGAGCTAATTAAACACCCTTTGCTAAGCTATTCCTGAAAATGAATCACTTAGGCTATTTCCTTACAAATAAGACACAGATGTTTAACTGAACTGACATTCTCAGGGCCAAGAGACTGGTTCAAGAAAATATGAAATGGTGCATTCAAATTTGTTTTTACTGCTTGTTCTAATTTATGCTTTTTCCTTTGCCTATCTCTTATCTAGAATCTTTAACCCAAATCTTTCCATAGCTACCAATGTTATTTTAATATGTGAAACTTTCTAAGAATTAAAGTTTCAGAAGGGGTACTGTGGGAAAGCAAGATATTTTGGCTCCAAAATATATTTCTTTGACATATTTCAAGATGAGTAATTAAAAGAAACTGGAAAAACAAGATTCTCTAGAAGGCTGTTTCTTTGTGGAGAGAATTTACATCTGTAAATTCAAACAACCAGGCTTCCTCTGAGGTGCTCTTCCTCTGGCTATTATCTCTTCTTTCTGAGGACAGCTGTAAGATTACCTGAAGTATTTTCATCTGTATGTAAGATGTCTCTACTTAACTTTTAATTTCTAACTTCCTTCTTTCACTTGTGAGGATATCTTTACCCTTCAGAGCTTCAGAGAAACCTGGTCTCAGGCCACCGTTCCTCCACCGCATCTTCTGTCTTATGAATTCTGGTATATAACAAGCTTCGTATCTCCATTGGAAAAAGGAACATTTGGGACATTACTTTCTGGTGATTTCCCTTGTTCTTTGCCCCTTCACAGCAAATTAAATAATAAAATTTGTTTATTATTATTTATTATTATTTTTTTACATTGATCTAAATTTGTCAGTGATTTTTATTAATGAAACTTCAGAGGTGAGGAGGAAGTTTCCCCTTGGCCCCTACACCATGCTTCTTCAGCTGCAGGCCCTGCAAAACCCCAACTATTTAATTCAGCTTCTTTAAGGTAATCTGCCAATTGCAATTTTCCTTTTCTGGATACTATATTACATAATATTCAGGCCACTTGACTGAAATTCATATCATGTTGATTTTTCAAATGAATGTATGCCATATTGCTTTAGTTTATATTTTATTGGCATATAATATATTACATGGATATTCAGGTTTCCAGCCAAAACCTGAGGGTAAGTTCCTTAAGAACAGAGTACAGGTGACATAAAGTTTTCTTTGCATCTCATCGTGTAGTGTAGCTTGTCTCAAAGTACACAATCTGTGTTTCATGACAGTTCTCCTAATTTATATCTCATTTATGCCCACTCATGACTTGACAAGATTCACATATAAAAAAAATGACATATATTGGTGTATAATCTATGGATTTTAGAGTATATTATTCTCCCTTTCCTTACAGACCAAGACACTGCTCAAATGCGTCGTATAAGAGTATTAGAACTGTGTAAAATAAATAACGAATTCCAATGTGTTGGGAATCTTTAAGACGAAGAAATCTTTCATACATTTATTGTTTTCAGTTATTTAAAATAAAATTATTAATGCCATTTTTCATCTCTAGATAATTTCTATGATGCCCTCTACCCCCCTCCCAATTGTGTATTGACTGAAAACTGGTTTAAAAATCCAGACAAATCC
>NW_007733932.1:47395-48750 GCF_000696425.1 Galeopterus variegatus
CCTCTACCCCCCTCCCAATTGTGTATTGACTGAAAACTGGTTTAAAAATCCAGACAAATCCAGGCTGCATGGCTGTCAATGGGCATGAAAAAAGCGCATAATACCTACAGTCTCAAAACTTGCTTTTTCATTTTCAGTACTGCAGTGTGATACTATTGTTGACATTATATATCAGACATTTAATGTAGGGGTAGAATCAAATGTGACTTCACTCTATTTCTGTGTCTCTTTTCCCACTGGAGGAGTTATTTGTTTCCACTGAAAGCAATATTTTTCTGAACACAATTCATTAAATTGGATTAACCAATTGTTCTCATTTCTCTCTTTAAACCAAACAATGTCAATCTCATGTTTCCTATTTCCTTTTTCCTAATATGAACAGGAGAAAAAAATAATGGTGAAGCAGCCTTCCTTGAATCCCATCAAGAGTTTTGATTTTGGAGCAGGAAATTATTTAAAATGTATAAAGACATATATTAACTTAGAGCTAATTTGCTTATTAATGATTATTAATGTCATGTGAATATTTGAGGATTTAAAAGAAAAAAATAATAATACACTGAATGGGATTGGATCCTATTGTTTTGTTTGACAAACTCTCTAATGGAAATAATCAGGCTCCTACAAGACTTCCATTCCCTGGATAAATTTATTCATTCAGAACTTGGCATGAAACCCAAGAATTAGCTAGTGAGTTCTTTCTCTGAAACTTTTGGATTTCAAACATAGAGAACAGGTCCTGTATCACCAGTAGATGAAGTTGTGATACTCAAGGTTTGGAATCTAGGAGAACCTACATTTTACTGTCATATATCATGAAAATTGGAGAATTCTATTCTGCAGAGAAAGATAAAGGAAAGAAGCAGATGCACAGACAGGAGCATAAGTGAGAAGTGGGGTGGATATTCTCAATATTTGAGTCTACAGATCGAGTTATTACTGTTCTTAGTTCACAAGCCATCATAGATTTCTCATTTATTTTAGCTATTTTGAGTTTTTAAGACTTCTAGTAAAAAACAAAATTGTAATAAAAATAGGTTATTATTGTTAATAAACATATATAAACTTATACTAAGTATTGAAAGGTTATGATATATAATGATCATCATAAGAATGGCACTAAATTCTTCATATTTAATAGATACTAAATTTTAAAATTGTGTATACATTAAAATATACTTCTCTGAATGATGACATGTAACATAATCTTAATACAAAATAAACTGAAGTTTAAAACATGGCAACAAAGATTAATTTTGTGCTTTTTTTTAAAATAAAGATTTTTAAAAAATAATTTGATATTACAGTGTATTTCTTTGGTATTACTATTATTATAGAATGATATTAAAAAAAAA
>NW_007733932.1:48885-60090 GCF_000696425.1 Galeopterus variegatus
AATAAAAATAGGTTATTATTGTTAATAAACATATATAAACTTATACTAAGTATTGAAAGGTTATGATATATAATGATCATCATAAGAATGGCACTAAATTCTTCATATTTAATAGATAATAAATTTTAAAATTGTGTATACATTAAAATATACTTCTCTGAATGATGACATGTAACATAATCTTAATACAAAATAAACTGAAGTTTAAAACATGGCAACAAAGATTAATTTTGTGCTTTTTTTTAAAATAAAGATTTTTAAAAAATAATTTGATATTACAGTGTATTTCTTTGGTATTACTATTATTATAGAATGATATTAAAAAAAAAAATTAGTAGTTACTTATAACAAATCCAAAAGGATGAAACATCTAACTCACCTTGGTTTTTAAAAAATATTTTATTCTTATTTTTAATTGAAATATAATAATTGTAAATATTTATGGGGGACAGAGTGATATTTATTTTCAAAGTATATGTTTTTTAAGCTCAAATTTACCTGTTTGCTTTACTTATTGTCATATTATAATAATTTCAAAATCAGAAAAAGGAAAAAGAAAAAAAAGAATTTAGACATAATGAAAGATATTATCTCTCATGTATTTTTATGTTTAATTAAAATGAAGGGCAAATCAGTTAAAAATAAATTAAGTCCTTCCTATTCATTAAGGATTGAAAAAGAATCACAATGATGAACTCCTTATTATTCATAAATGCCTTTAGCTATGGTGACAAAAGTTGTATCAATTTAAAATGCAATTAAATGTAAACATATTGCATTTCATACTTCATAGTTTTCTAATTTGTATTATTAAGTACATGGTATTTTCTCATGTAAGTCTACATTTTGACTCTTATTCTGTTTTTATCTTTCTACCAGAAATTTTTTGTCAGCAATGTACATAACATAACTTAAAACTCTAAAGTCATGCACAAGAATTCATATGAAATCTGTTATTAAAGAAGGGAGAAATTATGTAGAAACATTTGTGAATGATTCTGCTTCTGATACTTCTATCTTGTCACTACAGCGGTCATTTTATATGCACAGAGAATGTAGAAAGGAAGGTTGAAATTGCCTGAGTTGAGCTGCCAGACCGTCCCTGGCACTAGCTATTTCCAAATTGCTTGTTAAATAAATAATGTATGTACACACAGTTTAAAATACATTTATTTGGTTACTCGTTGTTGTTTTTTTCTAGGTAGAAGAATCTCTACCTCATGCTTTCCTTGATATTCTTTAGTAATTCTCTACAGATGAATGTAAAACCCTTAATGTCCAAGGATAACTGAGGGACTGTCTGCACACCCACAAACATGCATAACACACACAGACACACTCATGTACATTTGTAGAGCTGTGTTAATATTCCAGGGAAAGAAGACAATATATAAAAACATCCAGACATTGAAATAACTATGGATCCAAGGAAAGAATATAGCACACTGGTGGATGCAGGTGGTGTTGCTAGGGAGATATGCAGGGGCCCGTTTCTGTGGGGTAGGCTATTTTAGAGATTTTGTGCTCTACCCAAAGGGCAGTGGGATGATGGTGGTGATGATGTTGGCATCCAGACTCTTTTAAACAAGGTGTTTGAGTTTGGTTGTTTTGATACTATGTGGGACAGAGTTAGAAGGTGAAGCAAAAGTAAATGAGTGTGATCCATATAGTAAACTTTTACTTGTTCAAGTGATAAATTGAAGGAGCCTTGGATAAGAATTCTTGGTAATTGCAAGGATTTGAGTGTAAGGGAGAGAGGTGTATCAATTTAACTAGTTGTTTCCTGTCACAGGAGCCAGGTGGTGTTTCCAAAAGTAGAAAACAGTGGACAAAAACATACAGGTCCTTTATTCCTTCTTCCTTTGCTGCTTTTATTCTTCCTTCCTCTGCTTCTTTCTGTCATCTATCTTTTTCTTGATGGGGGTGGGAGAAGGGTCATTGAGAATTCTATTTTTCACATGATGTGCAATATACTGTCCTATGTGGCCTCTAAGAGAAGATGTTCATTAGCAGTGTGTGTAGTGGTATGGAACTATGGAAACAGATCTGGAATAGAACTATTGGCATATTACGATTCATGAAACCATAAGAAGAGTACTTGCAAACAAATAAAATTGGCAGTATCTTGAAAGGACAAAATGTTTTAAATATTTCAGAAAATTCCAAAATGAAGAGTGGGATGACAAAGAGCAAGGAGAAACCTAGGAGAGTGTGATATCACAGAAATAAGCCATTTCAAGGAGGCAATGCTCATATGTCACTGTTGGAATTTATAATGAGGACAAGAACTATCAACACAATGTAAAAAACAGTTATTAACTGTAGAGCTAAGCCTGGATCTGAGCCTCACAGACTCCTCAAGCACATTCACAAACCCTTCAAACATAGGTCTATGAGCTAGGCAACAGGAAGAAGGTCCTTGGAGCCGTGGTTGAAGAAAGAGTGGTCCTTATTTCTAGATGGAGCTCTGCTAACGAGCAGTTCAGAGCCACTGCTTCACACACTCTGAAAAACACACAAGAAAAACAACAAGCTAAAAATACATGGGTAGGCATGTGCACTAATGCCACCCCCACACAACTTGTTTGCAAAGAATGTGCTGCACCACGCCCAACAAGACCTGAGGTGAGGGGGCCTGACAAAACTATTCTATTTTCTTCACATTAACCAACTTGGAATCATTTCAGTAGAGCAGTGTAGGCAGAAGCCATATCAGAATGGTTTGAGAACGAGAAACTGCAAATGTATCAATGTATTCAGAAAGCATTAAAAAAAAAAAATCTAGTATTGTTATGTAAGAGAAAATTAAGATAAGATTATATCCCTAGGGTAGGGGGCTTAGAATACTATAAGATTTGTTTATGAGGCTTTTCCGTTTTTCACATTTTTAAAAGAAAAACTACAGCAACCTCATATGCAGATACAAAGAGGGCAGTGCATTAGGAAATTTTGTAGAAACAGGAAAAAAGGAGGTGGCAATCAACATCTTATGATTCTAGTGGATGTCTGAATGGCAGGGTGAGATGTAGAGAACTCGTGAGAGGTTGACAGAAAGAGGAAAATTTTTTCCATTTAAACTGGTAAAAAGTACATGTGTTAGATAAAGCTTTAGTTTGTTTGCCTGACCATGTGTCTAGATTTAGAGACATAACATTTAGAGGATTCTGTTTTCTCAGTATGTTACATAAGTAAGATCATTCACTAGGAGTTTAAAAAGTCAAAAGGGATGCAGGTATTTTGAAGGGTACAGTAGAAAGTGTGTAACTGCTACTTCAGAAAAGATGTAGTGAATGTGCTGAAAATTAGGATAAGAGAGGGGAAGAAGGAGTGCCAAAATGAGACTTTTTTATGATGAATTTGGAGAGGTATTAATTCATTCTCCCATGTGGGTTCCCCCACCCGAGGTCAGCAGGCATGCAATGGTGAATAAAAGAGAAAAAGAACAAGGACAAAGACAAGGAAGAAGGAGAAAGAGGAGGTGCCAGCAATGTGTTCAGCATTTTGCTTGATATTTTTATTTAATCCTTCTAACTTTACTAAGTAGGTGCTTCTATTATTTCCATTTTATTACAGATAAGGGAGAAAAGAGCATGGTGAAATCAAGTAAATTGTCAAAATTCTCACAGTTAATAAGTCTGGCTTGAACCTTGTACTGTCAAACACAAGAGTCAAAATTTTAAACAATTTTAACCGCTTATTGACTTCTATAAAATCAATAATGTGCATTGTGCATTTGGAGAAAAACAGTTTTCTTTGGCTTCAAGTTGTGATTAATGTAAGGAGTAATGGATTATATGGTTGAAAGTATAGAAAAGAAACAAGTTTATATAGGTTGTATAAAGTCTGAGTTCTGTACTGAGTTCTGGATTTTAATTTCAACGTAATGTAGAATTAGTAACGTCTTCAGGGTTGAAGGGATAAAGTAACATGTGTAAACAGAGGCTTCAGGAAATTTAGTCAGAAAATATAGAGAAATCAATATGATTGCTTTATGTTAGTGTAGGAATTTGTACATAATGTCTGTCCAAAAAGGAATAAATAAGCAAATGTTAGGCATAAGATGATATTCGAATGGTTAAAAAGACCAATGTAGGGATGTTTTTCCTAACTCAAAAATTAAAATTTTATTCACATCAACTTATCTGCTAAGTTTGACTTCTCAGTTAGTCAAACTCAAGATGGCTAAACTTAAGAATGCAAAGACAAAGCCAATTAATGAAAGATAATATAAATATATTATATATTTTAAGTCAAATCTATAAATTTAAGTAATTAATTCAAAGCACTGAAAGTATACTGATTTGAACATATTTATCTCTTATTCCAAATATTTAAGATTATATACACACACAATTTTATTATATATAATACAAGTATACATATATATAATCTCCAAGTTGTGTGTGTGTGTATTTGCATATGCTAAGGCCTGACAGAAAACACACAGATGATATATTTTAATAATATGTATTAATTTTAAAATCAGAAAATTCATCTTGAAAACAAAAAGACTATTATTTTGAGACATTGATAACTCAAACATCATATAGAAAAATGAAAATTTTCTTTATACATGTAGTCCGTCACATTTATTAAGTTCTGTGAATTTTCCAGTAGCTCTGTCTTTCTGGAAATTAAGCCCCCATCCCCCCTCCCCCCATTTTCAGGCTCCAGAATGAGCTGCAGTATTATGCCATTCTGCTCTCTTGTTCCAGTTGATTATTCCAGGGGTTTGCATTTGATCTAGTTTAGGCTGTTGAGTCACTTCCTGGGTCCCTTGATAACAACAACAACAACAACAACAACAAACTCCAGGAAGAATAAACCTTACTTTTGCATAGAAATTTCTGCTAAGGACAGAGATATCCTAGTGACATTCAATCTTCATCCTAGTCCATTTCTGTGTCTTGCTACACATCTGCCCTTCACTTATTTTCTGTCAGATGTTCTCAGGATTTTGTTAGTCAATGGAGGACCCATTTTTCTGAAACTAGATAGCCAGATTTCTGCTATTTGAAACACAAAACCAATAAAAAAACACGTAGTCTGTACTGGTGTTTATATTAATGCAAACAGTCAGTCAAAGACTGTGTAAAGTCAGCATGCGGAGAAATAGCTTTAAATTAATAAAGAATAAAACACATTTACCCTTTAAAAATACATTCTGAGTGGGGAGGTTAACATTCTGACTTTCGGCCTACTTCAGAACACCCCAGGCTATGAAATACTAATGTTTTAAAGTAATTGGAGCTTATCTCTAATGAATAGATGTCAATAGATTAGCATTTTAAGTATGAGATGACAGCATGATTGCAACATCTGTAAAATTATTGCTTTTCATCTACATTAATTTACTAAATGACTGCCATGTAAATAGCCCCAAACCATAAATAAAAAAAAAAGCATCAAGAATCATTAGTAAATTAGACCTCGGTTACCTGATTCAAAAATCAAAAAAAGAAATTAAGTGTGTTGATGCATAACTTACAGTACTAGAGTGTAATGAGGTACAGGTTAGTGGAGACCAAGGCACTTTTGTGTCCAAAGAGAATTTCAGAGAATGAGTGCCTGCTGTGTTTAGTGGTTATTGTTGGCTATTTAAAAAGAGATTGATGTGTATCACTGTGTTGTAAAAGAATGTTTCACATGCTGTGACACAGTAGTTACCTTCAAATTTTTGCCTATGGATATGAATTTGTATATTGAGATTGTTGCACTGTACTGAGTTTATACAGGCACCATAACTACTATAACCATCTTGCTGAGAAGTTGATGTTAAAAGAAGGAAAAATGACTGAAAAATACAGAAGACTTGGTATATAAAAACATATGTGGCTCCATTTCTATGCATCCCACATGCCTGCCAAATCTGTAAAAAATAAAAATAAAAATCACATATAGATCAACAAGTTTGTGAGCCTTACTTCATTTTAAACCAGTCATTTTATTAAAGTGTAGCTGTGTTCACACACTCTATTAAAAGGAAATTCAATTCAGGCAAACATTTTATTTGGTACTGTATTTTACAGTTAATTAATTATTTACTGAATTGAGAATTTTTAAAATTAGTTTGAGTGTGTGAATACATTTTAAAATATTAAATACAAAATGTTAGGATCTCTTATTATCTTAAATTAGATTCTAAGATGAAAAGAATGCATAGTGTATAAAATAATAATAATAATCACTAGTCACAGTATGGACATTGTGCCAGACATTGTGTTAAACTCACTAAAGCTATTATCTCATTTATTTAATTTTCCAATAATCATGTGAAGAAGCTATTGTTTGAGGGTTTAAGTAATTTTCCCGAGATTACAATGTTATAAGAAGAAGTACTGGAACTTGCCTTAGATCTAACTCTGGTGACCACACTCTTAACCATCCTGCATACTATTTAACAAAATACACCCTGTTTAGTCAGGCTCCAGCTCCCTTCCATTCCTATGCGCCCTGTGCTAAGGACACCAAGTCCTTCTCATTTCCTGGCTCTGTCGTATACTCCTACATATGCATACTTTGATTCATGCTGTTCCTCCTTTCTGGTATTCACTTCCCTATGTTATCTTAAGGTTCACCCTCATTCACCTCAAGAGACTCAGCAGAAAATATTTTCTTCTGTCTTTCCAAAAAGCAACACAAAATAAATTAAATGATCTTTCTTGTGAAAGATGGTGATGCTTTTTTCCCACTGCTGTCCTGGCCCTGTCATGTTGCCTTACATTCATTCAATTGTATGTCAGCCTGTCTCATAGATAGTAAGATCATGGAAGCACAGAGCCAAGATCTTTTTGTCCGGCTCCCCTAATACTTGTGTGCTGTCCGGCATAATTTGAATTCTCAATAATGGCTTGGTGAATGAATAAATGCATCATATGCTTTATGTACTTACTATAATTGATGATCATCAGATAATATCATCTTTGCATTGCTGAAAATTACAACATGGCACTTAAATCTTCTCTTGTTATTTTAGCACAAGCTCGTAATGACTTGCTATTAGTTGTTTCAGAGACACATGGTCATATAATCTCTTTTACTTAAGTCCTTAGGAAGTTTTCTAATTCTTGCTTCTTTATTTTATAGCTATCAAGATTGCATTTTTAATAGAATTATATAAGTCACATTCATAGTAATCAATCCACGAGTAACTATATGTTAATTTGAGTGATGTTTCATTTGATGTCTGTTGTTCCCCAAATTCTGTGCATTCCATAAAGAAAATTCCATGATTTGATGAAAATTTTATCTCTAGAAACTATCACAGATTATGACACGGAAGTGGAATTCAGCATAGATGAGCAAATAAGTTATTGTTTAAATTTTGAGTATGGAGGAATCAATTTAAGGAGTTTTGGCAAAGTCTACTAATTGAATACAGAAATATTGTGAATTACTTAGAATCTCCACATGATAAGTATGAGATTAAATCCTGGTTAAATCCTAAAATACTTTTAAGCACTTTAACTTCATTGGATCTAGTTAAAAGAGGCTCACACATGCTATAAAATGTTAGTTATATTTTATTGGAATTTAGTATACTTAATTAAACATAATATTGAATTATGAAGAATAGGCTTTCAATATGGCAGAGTTTTAATAATCTAGGATTCTGGAAGAAGACTCTGGAGGTTAAGGATGACTTGTGATAATAGTAGACCCAAGAGAATTGAGCTTGGGGCTATTGAAATACTGTATACCATTTAAGTAGTATAAAACAATATAATACACTCACAGCATGCTAGAAAACGCTGATGAAAAGTATGATATTAGGCAGCTTGAGGCACTTTTAATGGAGCCAACCCACGTGAGACCTAATAAAGAATGACTAATACCAATAGATGGGCAAGTCTGGTGCTGGCAGCTGTAATACCTGCCCTGAAATATGAAGGTACTTCAACAAGTTTGTGGAAAAATAGAATTACAATATGTATCTTTCCATGAATGTTTTAAAGACCTCTCATACATATTAAATATCCTTGTGTTTTAAAGTAGTTAGGTAAAGAATAAAACTAGAGAGGAGACTATATTCTAGAATAGCCCAATGATGTAAAGACTTTAGTTCCAGTTTCTACTTAGCAAAGTATGGTTTTCTATTGATAGCAGTCTAAGTTGATAGCATAAAAGGAAACCTAAAACACGACCTTTTTGAATTTATGAAGATTCTATTTTTGGATAATATATTTTTATGAAGGAGATTCAGAACATCAGTGAAAAATATTGGTAGACAGGTTAAAAAAATTGTTTAGCTAGTTAGGAAATTAAAAATAGAGTCTATAACCTTGTAAGAAAAACATAGAAACTTAAATTTTTATATAATTATGCACACAAGCACACATAAGTTAACACAAGGTGTTAATGCCTTTACCTAAGAAAAAGCAATATGTTGAAAAATAACAAGCTAAGTTTTTTGGTTTTTATTCTTTTTTGTCATATTGAGTTGAAGAATATTGCTGAATAGGCAAAACTGTTAAAAAGTGTTTATGGTTTTTGTTATAGAAAAAAAGATATAATTATTTAAATATTTCACCCAGAAGAAGCCTCTTATTGTAGAATATTTATTTGGTATAGAGAATTATTTATAATGGTTTCATTTAAAGTACAATTCTTCAGAAAATATTGCTGAACACTCTTAAAAAGAAGCGTAAAACAAAACTCAAGAAGTCTGAGGCCGAGTCAAAGGAGATAGAGGGTATGAAAGTGTTTTCCTTCCGATGACTCCCTCCCCTGTCTTTCAGCACCCCATGCAGCTTCCAAGCCCCTCAGGCTGGTCCAGGAGAGCAGGGCCAGGCTGGAGTTGGCTACCAGGGCAGATCTATGGCAGTACAGGAGGCCACCACTCCCCACCCCAATTCCATCAGGTACCTCTTGGTGGAAGCAGAACCCCTGGAGGCTTTTTGTTTGTTTTAATAAAACCAGCTCACTTCACTCATGGACCCCCAAAACAGGAGATATTAACATATGTTACACAAAATAAAAATAAATATATCATATCAATATTATATACATATAATTAATATTAGAATAATATATACACATACACATACACACGGATAGGTACCTACATATATACATATATAGGAATATATAACTATATATATGCATATATATTTATGGGAAAACAAACGTTGGAAAATGTTCATTTATTACATTTTTACAGTTAATGCAAAAAATTGCATGCAGCAGAATAAGAATATTTGCAGCCACTTATAAACACTTTTGAGTTCCTCTAATGATGGCTTATATATCTCAGGGAATAATTGGATACATTTGAGAAATTTTGTGCACTTCATTTTTCATACACCCAAAAAGTAAAAATGATCTGTAACTATCATAATTCTATGTATTTATCAATATTATCAGTGTAATAAAATGATTTACTTTTTAATTTTTTTATTGAAATGATTGATAATACATATTTGTGGGGTACAAGTTGGCTATTGACACTTGCATATAATATATGATGATCAAATCAGGAAAATTAGCTTATTCATCATTGCAAAACATAATCATTTTTTGTGTCTATTAACCAATTTCTTGCTGACCTCCCTTCCACCTCCTCTTTCCCACCTCTGGGGAAGTTCTGTGCTTTCCTTCTGAAATCACCATATTATCTCTCTTTCTTTTCTTCCTTCCTTCCTTCTTTCTTTCTTTCTCTTTCTCTTTCTCTCTCTCTTTCTTTGCTACCACTTATGAGCGAGGACATGCAGTATTTCTCTTTCTGTGCCTGGCTTATTTTACTTAAAATTACTTCCTCCAAGTTCATCCATGTTGCTGCAAATGGCAGAATTTCATTACTTTTTTATGGCCGAGTAGTATTCCATTGTCTGTATATACCACAGTTTTGTTATCCAGCCATCCATTGATGGACATGTAGGTTGGTTCCATATCTTGGCTGTTACGAATAAAGTTGCAATAAACAAGGGAATGAAGGCATCTCTTCGACATGCTGATTTCCTTTCCTATGGCCGAGTAGTATTCCATTGTCTGTATATACCACAGTTTTGTTATCCAGCCATCCATTGATGGACATGTAGGTTGGTTCCATATCTTGGCTGTTACGAATAAAGTTGCAATAAACAAGGGAATGAAGGCATCTCTTCGACATGCTGATTTCCTTTCCTTTGTGTATATATCCAGTAGTGAAATTGCCATATCTTATGGTAGTTCTATCTGTAGTTGTTTGAGAATCCTCTATACTGTTTTCCATAATGTCTGTACTAATTTATAGTCTCACCAACATCTTTGTGCTACATAGGAGATATTACATTTTAATTAGGTGGTTAACATCTAAAAACATATGTTCTGAAAATTAATTAAATTTTATACTGGAACAAATAGGAATAAATAATGCTAAGATAAATTAAGTGTATAAATACAAATTTATATTTTTTATTTAGTTCTTTTTCAGTACTGTCACCGAAGTGTCCAGGGATGGCATGATCTTTGCTATCATGACTATTCATGTAGAACGTCTCAATCTTGCAAGTGCATTTGGTTTCCAAAATTATAATACTTTAATAAATATAAGGTTCCTTTGCAAGTGCTTAATATTATACCTCTGGGCAGAGGAAAATCCAGACCAACCTAGTAATGCTCAATATTGCCAAGAAAGGAAGTATTTTCAAAATGTCCAGGTGGTGCTACAACAAAACTTGAACCATTCTAAAGATATTTAATTGGCCAAATGTTGAAAATTTGAGCATAGACATAAGAGTAATAGTTATAATTAATTTTCATAAATTAAATATGGTAGAAATCATGTGTCCTTAATTATATTTGAAGAGAGAAAAGTGCAAGTATAGAACCAGGTACAAACAGAGCTGCAATACATAAAAGAGTTGCATTTTACAAGTAGTTGTGTTTTAAATTAAATGTTTATGGAGGTATTACAATATATATCAGTATTCTATTAATACCTCTCTTAAATACATATTGGGTTATACAATGTGAATTTATTGTAAACCTGTACTCTGTTTTTAGTGGGAAAAGGGGAATGGAAGGGTAAGTATCCCGAATAGTTTTGAAAATATCAGAAATTGTATCAGAAATAGTTATTACTAATGGTTACACCTGTAGATAAGGTACAAAGTTGCTCTAATAGTGTATTGCAAGATAGTGGATGGATTGCCTGTGTTCTAAGAGAAATACCGAAAGTATAGGATCAATTTATTTGATTCTAAAAAAAAAAAAAAAAAAAAAAAA
>NW_007733932.1:61076-66128 GCF_000696425.1 Galeopterus variegatus
TTTTTTTTTTTTTTAAAAAAAAAAAAAAAAAAAAAAAACCTCCAGTTTTCTCTCGTCAATATAAATGATGGCTCTAAAGGCACAGTGAAGTTTCCATTAATACATCCAGATATCGTCAGTATCTAATAATGGCTGTACAATGGACTATCACTATGTAAAAAAATGAAATTGAATAACACATTATGTAGGTTTAGGAAACTAAACCCATGAGAAAGAAATTAATTAAAAAATTGTATTTTCACTTTTAATTGAATGTGGCTAAATATATCGGCAAATTGTCTATTCTGATGAAAATAATTCAAAAAATACGTTGATAACTAAATATACATGCATAAGTATTTCTAGATAGATACCTAAGATATCTCTATATAGCTATCTATCTACTTCCTTATTTTTAGAGAAATGAGAGCAAGAAGGGATTAGAGAGAGAAGATCACTTAGGCTAACAACAGCAAAAACATCTTAAACGAGAGAGTTATACCCCGAGGTATGAATATTATACAGATCACTTAGAAAGGCTAACAACAGCAAAAACATCTTAAACGAGAGAGTTATACCCCGAGGTATGAATATTATACCTCTTATTTGCCACAGCAAAAACTCTGGTAAGTAGGCTGATGGAATAGACTGATAGAGGCAGATATGGGGCTCACAGAGGAAATCAAAACTTTCAGGATTCGGCATATCTCTGTGGCAGATGGAAATTGACTAAATTGCAAAATCCATCTATACTGAAACAACACCATGGCCCTTCTCCACACATATAGGAGCTTATCTAAAAATCCTTCCCTGATTTTTCTGATTTCAGAGCCCTCTGTAA
Source organism: Galeopterus variegatus (assembly GCF_000696425.1). Classification (NCBI taxonomy): domain Eukaryota; kingdom Metazoa; phylum Chordata; class Mammalia; order Dermoptera; family Cynocephalidae; genus Galeopterus; species Galeopterus variegatus. The sequence goes on from NW_007733932.1 coordinate 61,897, forward strand.
GCTTGTCTATTGTTCCTATCTATTTTTTTATGTTCTTCCCAAACGTTTAATTATATATCTCTTTGCCTTCTTATGAATATTCTCTATTAATTACTTCTTTCAAACTTTGTATCACGTTTTCTACTCCTGAAATGTCCTCTTTGTATTTTTTATCCTCTATTCTTAAATACCCAACTAAAATGTTACTTTCTCCTTTCATCTTCCAAAACCTCATGGACTCCCTCTAATATTATTATTTTAATAAAGATCACTGAATTTTTTCTCATATATTGTCTTAAATTACTAATTGTGCCAGTCTTGACACTACAACAGAACGTAAACCACTGAAGGCTGATCCTTTATTTGTGGTATTAGTTAGGGAAGCACAAATTCTCTGAGTGTTGTCGAGAAAAGTATTTATTATAGGAAGTGCCCTTATGCCAATGTAGGCAGAGCTCAGGAAGTGGAGGCCTGGGAGGGTTGAGGGACAGGACTGGCAAATCAGACGAGTCATCAACCAGTTCTTCTGAAGCACCAGCAGGGGTGAAAAGGCAGGGGCATGCTAGAGGCCAAGTGCATCCAGCTGTCAAAGTCAGACTGCAAAGGAGTGGCTTGTGGAGTGGTTTATGGGAAACTGTTGTTTGTGTAGCACCACTGCATAGTGTCTGCTGGTAGTTCTGGGGCTGCTGTACAGCAGAGATGACCCACAGTCAGAAAGAAGGGTTGGACATGGAGCAGAAGAGTGAGAGAACTGACCCACTGCGATATCTCTCATCACCATTTCTAACTGAAACAGACACTTACGGTCATTATTTTCCTTCTACCGCCCAAATTTCATGAGGATTATTTTTTGGCCACCTTTACTCTGGTACCATGTAAGAAAAATGATTCCCAGCTTTACTAAATTGACAATAAAATTCAGCACAACAGATTAAATAATTATACCTCTGAGTTGCCATTGCACCTAAAAATAGTAGACTTTGCTGGTTCTTTCTTGGCATTCACTCATTACATACATATTGATTGCCTACATATTTCTTTGTATTATCACTGACATGGAAATAAGCAATAGTTTTGAAAACATTATTATGCAACCTGTAATGTAGGTAAACAGAAAAAGCAAACCATTGATGTTTAAGTATATATAATATTAGGTAGCGTGTGTTTCTTCTATCAGATACGTATAGAAAATTGAGTAGTAACAGTACTCTATTAGGAGCAATGTCATTTCTATTCTTTTTTTTTTTTTTCAAGTTACATATGGGCACTGAAATAATCATTTAAAATTAGTGGAAATGTTAGTCGTGTCTCAGGAACCAAACTGTCCTAAACAATCTGTTTATATAATAAATAATTCTATTGTATTGAATCATAGTTCCACATTATGCTGTTGTCAAAAACTGATGACAAATATAAGCGATCAAACATGGTAAATTTGTTTTCATTAGAAAGCTTTTCAATTGTAATTCTGTTTTACTACCTAATCTTCTTATACATAACCTCTAGGTACTGCTGGAAGATGAGAGGCACACGGATTGCCTGTCTGCTTCCTATTTTCTCCCCTGGGATTTTTCCGCTGCTTCCAGCAAGCTTAAAATAATCTCTACATAAACAAATCTATTCTTTTGTATTTCTTATCCTTATCTGTCAAGTCCATTTCAAGAGTGTGGATATGAACAAAATAATGATATGGATTGAGAGATTCACTAAGACTTACACCAGACTCGAATATTAATGCAGTGACTGCTTGGCTTTTGTGGAGGCAGAACAGAGGAGAGGGCCATATGGATATTTCTTAAAACCATAATATACTAGATTTTATATTGTTTTCAGTAAAACAAATAAATAAATGAGGCAAAATAGACCATATCTTATGTTAAATATAACAAATTTACTCAGAGTTATAAAGTGCCTAATAGTACTCTCTGTATCTATGATGTTGTAAAGTTTAGCAATATATATTTAATTCTTACAAAGTATACTGGTGCAAAAATAAGCAAGAAATATCTTCACCATATACTCATCAGACCATCAGATATATAAAGCCTCAAGACTATAGTTGGATAAAGTCAAGACCACTGGATTAGATAATAGTATAACCTTGCAGGTATAATTAACATTTCCTAAAGTTTAAAATACATATATATATCTCACATACACACATATGTAAACACCCACATAAACTCAAACGTTTAAATTTGTAAAATGAGGCCAAAAAAATTACCCTATATGTATAGACGTTTATGTGATTGCTATTTACAAAAATAAATAGATAAATAATACTCTCATAGGTAACATATGTATATTTTTATTATAACATTAGGCAAAATTTACATGCACAAACAAAACTTTAGATATTTAATCTACATAGATACATACATTCCAATTTTGTCTTTTGCTATTTAAATTTTATGCATTGCTATGGTATTCCAAAGATAAATTCTAACTAAGAATTCCAAACATTTTACATCTGTAATACAAGCATATCTATAATATATTAATGTAAACAATTAGCCACTTGATGGGTGAAAAATAATTTAGCTTGTTATTTTTATTTCTGTAAGTAAGGAGTAAATAAATTTTAGAATAAAATAATTAATAAACAAAACCTGGATGTAAGGAGAGTTCTATGTGAGAAATTCACTCTCAACTTTTCATGCTATAAGAAGAAAACAGAAATATAACAAATGTTAATATATCTTATTTTTAGTCCTTAATTATCCTTGTGTTATATTTACAAAATCACAAGATTTCTTTTCTGAGTAAGTTTTTTTCATGAGAATAGAACAAATGTGTTCATATAAAAAAATGTACAATCTTTGGGTGACAAGATAAATATACTTTAATAGTGTATGAATAAAGCACATGCAGCTCTTTTTAGTATTTGCAGTATATACCAAGTTTGTCTGTAGTCACCCTCTCTTGCCTCTTTAATAAAAGAATAAGTGTTCTCCAAAAATCGATAGTGTTCCTACACACCAATAATGAAATATCTGGATACAAAATCAAAAAAGAAATCTCATTCACAATAGCTACCTCCCAAAATGAAATATCTAAGAGGTTAAAGAGCTCTACAATGAATACTATAAAATATTACTGAATGAAATTGAAGAAGACACAAATAAATAGAAAGACAACCCTTGTTCATGGATTAGAAGAATTACTATCATCAAAATGTCCATATTACCTAAAGCAATCTGTACATTCAATGCAATCTCTACCAAAATACTAATGACATTCTTCACAGAAATAGAAAACAATGATCTTAAGAATTTGTATGGAACCACAAAAGACCCCATGTAGCCAAACCAATCTTAAATGCAAAGAACAAAGTTAGAGGCATCACACTACCTGACTTCAAAATACACTGTAATGCTATAGTAACCAAAATGGTATGGTACTGACATAAAAACAGACAAATTGAAAAATGGATCAGGATAGAGAGCCCAGAAATAAATCCAAGCACTTACTGCTGACTGATTTTTAACAAAGTTGAGAAAAACATACACCGGGGAAAGGATAGCCTCTTCAACAAATGGTCCTGGAAAAACTGGATACCCACATGCAGAAGATTGAAACTAGACCCTAAAATCATACACAAAAAACAACTCAAAATGGATTAAAGACCTAAATTTAAGACCCAAAACTATGAAATTACTAGAAGAAAACATAGGGGAAATAATGCACAAAATGGGAGTGGGCAAAGATTTTTTTGAACAAAACCACAAAGGCACAGGCAACTGAAACAAAAATAGGCAAATAGGACAACATCAAACTAAACAGCTTCTGTACAGCAAAGGAAACAATCAACAAAGTGAAGAGACAACCTACAGAATGGGAGAAGGTGATTGCAAAATACACGTCAGACAAGTGGCTAATATCCAGAATATATAAGGAATTCAAACAACTCAACAGCTAAAAGCAAATAACACAATTAAGAAATGGGCAAAGGACCTGAACAGACATTTCTCACAAGACATAGAAATGGCTAACATTCACATGAAAAAATGATCAACATTGCTAATCATCAGGGAAATGAAAAATAAAACCATAATGAGATACCATCTCACTCTGGTTAGAATGTCTATTACCAAGGGCCGGCCCGGTGGCGCACTGCTACAGTGCGCCGCTTGGGAGCGCGGCGGCGCTCCCGCCGAGGATTCGGATCCCACGTACAGACCGGTTCCCGCTCACTGGCTGAGCGAGGTGCGGCCGCAATGCCAAGGGTTGCGATCCCGTTGCCGGTCCCGGTC
>NW_007733932.1:67012-67503 GCF_000696425.1 Galeopterus variegatus
CATGTATATATACCATGTACCATGTTTATTGCAAGACTATTCACATTAGCCAAGAGATGGAACCAACTAAAATGCCCATCAATGGATGAATGGATAAGAAAACTATGGTATATATACATGATCGAATACCTCTCAGCTATATGTAAAAAGAAAAAGAAAAAGAAATCCTGTCACTTGCAGTAATGTGGATGGAACTGGAGACAATTACGTAAAGTAAGCCAGGCATAGAAAGACAAAACTGCGTGATATCACTCATATGTGTAATCTAGAGAAACAAAGTGGTTCTCATAGAAGCAAAGAGTAGAATAATGGTTACCAGAGATCAGGAGGAGAAGTGGTAGTTTAAGAGGTACAAAGCTATGTTATCTATTCTAAGTGAATGTGAATCAATTTACGGTATATGTATGTATTGAAACAATACACTATAACCAACAAATATGTACAGATAAATGTTAAAATTAAATACATATATATATGTACACACACACACA
>NW_007733932.1:68496-71068 GCF_000696425.1 Galeopterus variegatus
TTTTGACAGATAAAATTGTATGCATTTATTGTGTACAAGATGACGTTTTGAGGTATATATACAATGTGGATTGACTAAATCTAGCTAATTAATATATATGTTACCTCACATAGATAGTATTTTTGTGGTAAAGAGGTTTCTCAAAAAATTAAAAATAGAAGGTGCCTGTATTCATAAAAATATTTCACCTTCTTGTTTGTCTCATTTTTACTACACATTTTAATTATTTTTGCCTCCTGAGGCCAATGGGAAAGATTCAAAGGATCACTAAATAATCCTTTTATTTCCAGACATTTATTGTATTATTTACTTGGGATTAGGTTTAATAAAAAATATATAAATTGCAAGTGACATATACAAGTAAAAATAAATTTTGTGCTAATACTTTAGGAGTGTTTCCAAAACATACTTTATGGACTCCCTTTGCATTTTAAAATTCTTGACATATTACTTTGTTATTTTTCTTAAATGTACTATAATATATGTACTTAAGTTTCATATACTTAGACAATCCATATTTCTTACTGCTCTCTAATTTAACTACAGGAGACTTGAGTGGTTAAGAAAATAAGAATTTACTTCTAAGCATAGGCTGAAGGTTCTCTACCAATAATATCTTCACACATTTGTCAATGAACTGCACTTAAGGTTGCCAGATTTAGAAAACAAAAGTACGGTGTGCCCAGCTAAATTTTGATTTCAGATAAAGATAAACATTTTTCACTGGAAATATGTCCCAAATATATGCATAGGACCTACTTACAAGAAAATCATCATTGTTTAACTGAAATTCACAATTAACTGGGCATCCTGCGTTTAATCTGGCAACCCTAGCTGCCATCCTGACTTTCCTGCCATCCTGGAAAATCACTGAAGGCTTCAAATGAAGCCACCAAGCTGCTTTTGTTTTCCATAGAAAATATGCCAAGCAAAATGCCTTCATAGATTTGCAGGAACTGACAAATCTTCAATTATAATGCTTTAAATATTAGCATGTCTGTTTGTTGCATATTATGATTTCTTAGCAAGTTTATTTATTGCCAAATACAAATATTCACATCTGCATAAACGTTCATCTAGTAAGAATAGTTAAAAACAAAGCATAATAAAGTCATTCATTTGTCCTTTTGTGTTCCAGAAAAGGAGACTTAGACCCACTCCTGATTTTTCTCCTCAGACAAATTAAGTTTTAAATGCTTTTCTTGCTGAAGATATAAAATAGTGATAAATATGATATGTCCAATTGTGAAGGTATTTGGAAGTTAAAATATGATAAATGTGGAAGCAAAAATTAAAGAATAAACAGTGTTATGCATGTAAGAGAAATATCCATCGTGTATCTTGGTTATCGAAGTAAAGCAATTTGAATAATCATTGTTTGATATAGGAAAGGTATCTTGCTCCTCACTTAATATGTGAGGAATCTTTTCTCAAATGAAATGTGTAGAGACATATCATTCTGGTATTCAAATTTTGCCTAAAACCATTTTTCTTAGAGAAATTTAAAAGATTTACAGACATCATGATAAAGTCACCAAACCGAGTTTGTGTTTTATCTCGAACACTTAAACAGGCAGTTTTATGGTAGAATGAGTTTCTTCTGGTACAATATGATACATGGACATTAATGAGTATCAAGAATGATAATTCTGATTAATTTATATTTTTCTAGATTTAATTAGCTTAACTTTACAATTATACGTATGTCATTATGACGGTCATTTTGAAATTATTTTGGGTGGGTTTACTAAAGTTATCTCATTCTCAATTATTCATTATTAATAGATTTCTTATATTCATTTGGTTTCATAAACAGAATAACTGGATTTATTTCCACTTATCTAAAATGTACTTAAACTATTTAGAAAATCTTGTCAAAATACACCTATATTTTCCATAAGTATATACCTTTTTATTTTAATAGCTTTATTTTTTTTAGAAAGTTGTGAAAGTGGCTAATCATTTTGTGTCTTTAAGAACGCTTAATTAAAGAGGAAATTTTCTTTGATTTCCTGTAAAAAGATATCATCACTGAGTAAGAAAAAGAGAGTTAATTCCATTGAGTTCTCTTCTCAAACCTTTCTACTTAGTTTTTCTTTGGCATTTTAAGTTATCTTGGTACGTAATTGATTATTGACTTAATCATGGAAATATTAGGCTTAATGCATCTATTCCTTTGGTACCATGTAATAAAAATAAATAAAATACAGGCTAATTAACCAAAATATAAAATGTATTAAATAGTTGAACATAAGTTCATGTACTTTTCATTCTTCTCAAACCACCTTTTGTTTCTTTCATAGTTATTTATTATAAAATTATAATCAGCTTCTTTGTGGGTATTGTTCAGATTTTTTCTGGAATAAGCTTATTTTTAAAGAGCATTCTAATCTCAATAGTCTCTAGGTTGTAGCCAGACAACAATGATGAATAAGTTTAGAAATCTAATATACAACACGAGGACTATAGTTAATAATATTGTATTATATACTGGAAGTTTTCTAATAGTGTAGATTTTAGTTGTTACAAAAAAAAAGTAACTATATGAGATGATGGATATATTAATTGACTT
>NW_007733932.1:71769-72515 GCF_000696425.1 Galeopterus variegatus
AGATTTTAGTTGTTACAAAAAAAAAGTAACTATATGAGATGATGGATATATTAATTGACTTTACTGTAGCAATCATTTCACTATGTACAGATATTTATATATCAAAGCATCACGTTTTATGCAACTTAAATATATACGATCAAGAAACAATGATTGTGATGAATATTTCCTAACCTACGTGTGTACGTGTGAATATACGTACATGTATAGCCGGTTCAGATACATGTGTGTTTGATTCTACAACAAACCAATAACTATTGAGCACATGCTATTTGCTAGACTTGGTGCTGAACTCTCAAAAGATAATAGTGAGCAAATCAGCCAGTGCCTGTAAGTCTCAGACCATGTCCTTTAATTGAGCGAGATTTTGTAAAAAATTATAAAAACGTATGATTAAATCTGTGATAAGTGAAAGGGAATGTGTATATAAGAGTGTGTCAAAGAGAAAGAGAGCATTCTAATCTCACCATGATGATGAACTTGAATTAGTACAAGTCTGACTTAAGATCATTTAGTGGACTCTTAAGGACCAAAGGTGAGAGAAGTTGAAATTTTGTATAGTTTTATTAAAACATTAAAATTATACTAGATTTTCAGTCTATAACCAGCATATGTAGATTCTCAATATAGTTTGTGGAGTAAACACAGCTAGTGTCACCCTAAGTTAGGACCAAAAAATATAAAAGTCACATAAGGTAGAGCTTCTTGAAAACTAAGATTAATAAAAATGAAAAGCAGTAATAGCA
>NW_007733932.1:74005-78236 GCF_000696425.1 Galeopterus variegatus
GGGGGGGGGGTTTTTTTTTTTTTTTTTTTTTTTTTTACTGTGAAGTAGCCTATACAGGCAAGTGAGAAACACTATTAATTTTCTATTTCTTTAGAAATCTGAGCATCACCAGTTCCTTTATTATTCATAGTAAAATGTCATAAGATACATATAGACAAAACTATTTTACAATTTACATGTTTAGAAATTCACTTGAGTGTAAATAGTTAATAGCCATTCTGCCATGATCAATTACTTCTTGAAGCCAAAAAAGGAAAGTGACAAAAACTAACCATATATAATTTTAATTGTTTTGACCTGCTTCCATCTCTCAGCATCAACAGCTAGATAAAATGCTGTATATAAACCAACTGTTTGAATTATTTGAGAACAACCATAACACCAAGACCTGTGGGGCCCAAGGGAGAAAGGTGGCCCATTGGGGCAAAGCCCAAATATGCTTCTAATTTTCCATCAGATTTTGGTGAGTAAAGGATTTCAAATTTCTTCCTCCTTCTCTACGGGAAATTGAGTTTGGGTTAACCTTTTATATTTACTTTTCTTTAAACTTACTAAAGATAGAATATCAACTGTGTTTCTGAGCAAAACTTGCTTATGGCAAAAATGACTTTCAATTGGTAAGTAGTCTCTTGACTTGGAATACTCTGAACCAATTGTACATAACTACTGGGAAGTCATAGCTGTGGGCTTCCTTAAGTGTACTGTAACTTGTCACTAGGGGTCACCTTGCTAGGTTCATAAAGCTATGCCCTAGAACTTTCACAAGGAAGATTTACTAAATAGGTGTCTCAGGTACCCGCCCAGGAGGTCTCATTCTCTCACATTGAGCTTACATTTAGATTGAAGTTTAACAGACAATACTGATGCAACTCAGCTGGAATTCTGGGTTTCCTGTCCTGCATGCTAAGTGAACTTGGTACCGGGGTGGCCTATTACAGTTGTGTTTAATTGTTCAGGTTAGCCTAAGTGGCAATTTCAGGAAAGTGGTAATTTCAGGACATTTGCCATAGTCATCTTCACTGGTAGAGACCAAGTGTAAAATATATAGCAATATGTGGGGGCATGTAAAAGTATCACTGGACAGAGGAGACAAAAATTAAATTTGGAGGTCTTCAAAGCAGGCTGTAATTGAACAGCCAAGATTCCAGGAGAAATGGAACTTGAGAGAAGTGAGCCGAAGTTTCTGCCTGCAGTTCCCTCCTAATAATTTGTCAGCTCTTAAACCTCCTAAATACTGATGGAGAAACTAAGAAACTAAGCAGAAAGCTTTCAAATGGAGCAAAGATTCAGTGATCTCACATTACTTAAATTATTAAGTTGAAGAAGATAGGATAGATATCCTAGTCTTTCAGTTGAGACCCCGGAAGAACACTTAGGGCCAAAAACTACGCCTTAAGAGTAACAATAAACTAGAAATATAACAGCCTAAAACACAGCCTCGACTGCATCAAGATGTTCTGTTCTTATATATTCCCCTGCCAGAAGAAAAATAAATCCTCACTGAGGATAAATATCATCTATATCCTCTATATGTTTTTCATAAGCCATGTCAAGGTTTCAATAAAAAATCAGTGGGTATGCCAACAATTGATATTCCACGACTTAAAACAGAGAAAGAGTAAAAGAGAAAACTAACACACATTATCCAGAAACTGGAGTTGTTGGCAGAGACTCAAAATAATTATAATTAACAACTTTAATAAATTAAAAAATAGAAAGCAGAAAGTTAAGAATTTTACTTAATCTACCAAGGGAGAGATTACTCTCAAATTTTTTAAAAGGAAAATTAAGCAGAAATTCTAAAACTAAAATAATTTTACAGTAAATTAGAATTCAACTCATATATAAACCTGTCAGTTTATAGAGAATTAAAAAAAAGAGAAGAAAACTAGATAATTGGGATATTCATCAGTTTAAAAATAATTGATGAGCACACAGAAATAAAGAGAAATAAGAAAAAGAAAAGGTGAAATACTGTACACAGTAAAAATATTTTCAAATTATTGTGATCTCAGAAAAGAAAGGCACATAAATGATATTTAAAGAAATATTGGCTATGTCTCTCTAAATCTGATGAGACACCTAGTTCCGGATTTAAGTTCAATGGACTCCAAGTAAGACAAACTCAAAGAAAATTATAAATAGGCATACCACAGTAAAACTTCTGAAAACTGTAAACAAAGTGAAAATCTTAAAATGTAGTCATAAGTACACACACGCACACTTTTTATGGAGCAACCATAACATTGATTACAGACTTTTCAATTGAAACAAAAGAAGAAATAGAATAGTAACCTTTAGATTCTTGAAAGAAAATAACTGCTGACTTGAAAATGCCTTACAAATAGAAGTCAAAAATGATAATTTAACTAAACAAAACTTATGGAATGTAAATTATACCAGCAAAACTTCACTAAAAAAACACTAATGGGTGTTCTCAAGACAAAAAAGAAAATTAACCTATTTACAAACATGGGAATGTAAAAAGAAATGAATACCATTGTAAAAAGTAATTGTGAAAATCTAAGTGTATATTGTTTAAAACAATAGTAAGGAGGTTGTGTGTGTTTTTAAATTTACGCAGAATTAAAATATCTGAAAATGATAGCAGAATGGCTGAGAGGGAGGAAAATGGAATGAAAATGTTTTTAGTCCTTAGGTTGTCTAGGGAGTAATAAAAGCACTAATTTAAAGTAGACTCTAATATGCAAGAAGCATATGGTAGTATCTAAGGTAATCCTAAAAGATTAATAAAGAATGAAGAATTAAAAGGAGAGAAATTAAATATAAATAATGCCTGACTAACCAAGAAAATTAAAAAAAAAAAAAGACTTTTAAGGCCTTCATAATTTTGAAACCAAATAAGGACTTTACAATAAAGGTTGGTATAAGCCAATTTCTCTCATACAAAAATTCTAAATTAGATGATATTAGAAAATTAATTCCTGCAATATATAAAAATGATACATATTACCAATAAGTAGGCACTATTCCAGCAATTCTCAAAGAAAATATACAAATACATAGTAGACAGGCATTTGCTCAGTATCAGTAGCCATCAGGCAAATGCCATTTAAGACAACAATGAGATATTGACACATATCCATGAGAATAGCTAAAAAGAAAATGAAAAGATAAGAAATATCTGCCTAATTTTAAATGATGATGGCAATGTGGAACAAAAGAAAGCCCCACCTACTTTGAATGAGAAAGTAAATTCTCTTTGGAAAATTGACAATACCTTCTAAAACATACCTTATCCCAGGATTCCTAGACATACATTCAATTATCCTGAGTACATATTGTACAAAATACTAGAAATGACAAATGCAGGACCATTTTTCAGGTAGCCTAGGACCAAGCCAGTTTTCTCCCCTTTCTCATTTGTAGTTCTCAAAAATAACTGTAGAATGTGCTGGGAATACAGCAGTCTGGATAAGGGGAACTGGCTTGAACAGCCCAGAATCTGTGTCAGTTCCCCTGAGAAACAGAATGCCTTTCAGAGATATAACCCAGCAAGTCAAGTCGTATAATCTCCAGGGTATAAAACCCAGGGTGGGCTACTTTCCAAGGGTGTTATCTCAGTTACAGTGCAAGTGGAGCACCAACAGATGAAACCACGTTTCTTAAAAAATATATAAACAACACACTATTAATTTCAGGTAAATCAAAGTAACTTTTATTGAAATAAAAGTAAATAAAATCATGGAAATACAGAGGAAAACCCAATTAATTCCAAAGAGGGATCAAGAAAACGTTTATGGAGTGTAATTTAAGCCCGTAAATGAAAGGATGTTTAGAATTTCAATAAGTAGTAGGACATTGTTAGGATTTAACAGATCATGTTAAACCTAACTAATCATGTTAAACTATAAAACTGTAGGCTGCTTAAGCCAGGCAAAATATGTTTAATGCTGAAACAGTATCATTATATGATCAATGACATTTCATACAGTAGTGGCAACTCTGACATTTCTAAATGTGGAAATTTTTATTTTCTATACCAAATAAAACCAGTTCTTGAATAACCTTTACAAAGCACAGCAGAAAAAGAAAAAGGAAAATTATTAGAGCACTGCAACAGAAAGTACAGAGGGAGAAATTATTCTTGTAATAACTAGGGGAAGGCATTTTTGAAAATAATTAGGAAGATAGTACATCTTCTTATTTCCCTGTATGGCATAGAGTTTCAGTGTCTGTTAGCAAAAAAAAAAAAAAAAAAAAAAAAAAA